>NW_027152079.1:0-44697 GCF_004359215.1 Bremia lactucae | reverse complement strand
CAAGAGAAGCAGGTTAAACCGCTTCCTCGCTGTGCTAGGGCAGGTGTCTAAGTAGAGCGTGGCCGCATTACGACGTGCCCGCCTACATAAGTGACTTGTTAAACTTACTTAGAGGAAGGCTTTAAATTCAAACATTCGCTTAATTCTATAAGGCTTACTTAATTCTATAGAACTAAGCGATTGTTTGAGCATAAAGTCTTCCTCTGACTTCAGGAACAAGGTAGCTTCGCTGTAAAGTGACTGACCATGTATAATAATTTCTAAAGATCAATTAACATTTGCTGATTGAACCATCTGACCTGTTTCTCGTCTTTCACGATCCAGCTGACAAAAATCGTTCAGAGAGCTGTACATCTCGTAATTCTGCATGAAGAGCGGATTACCTAATACGTTTTACGCTTTCCGGTTTTGCTGAAGCTAAAGTCAGCTCATAAAAAATTATAAGAAATATACTTTAATGATTTTAAGACAGCCGCGCATGATTTTTTTAGTTGAAAGCCGCCTCAAATGACCATGTGATATGAAGATTGTCCTGTCGGCCGCCTTCATCGAGCGAAAGCCTAAGCATCCAATCGCGACAGCGCATTTATAACCCCAAGCGAGCCTACTAGACTCGTCCATGTTCTCACCTTTGCGCCAAGGTGTGCATAATTATTAACAGCACGTATAAAATGTAGTGCGCACAGCGAGCATTAGAAAGTCGCTGACAGGGTGATAATTTACAAGGAAGGCCTCCCCGTGTAAGGCTGCAAAAAAACACCATAACGACATATTTATAGCAAAATGGTGCATTACGCCCGTTGCTCAGAAGTTATAGACGGTCCAAAATTTGCCAAATGTTATGTGAAGAATATTTTTAGCTTTATACTCTTCCAGAGTCCATTGTGCAGGGTAGGGACACAAAGGCATCAGCTGCATCATAAAGGCAGTTTACGCTGCTAAAAGGACGTGTGAATGTGCTGCCAACCTTATCTCCTATATATTTATGATTCAAAATCCACAGAAGATTTTAAAATTAACAATACGTTGTGTGGCTTCCTAGGCTGCATTCCACTTGTCACTAACGACTTGCGCCGCGCTTGAGTGCCGCTAAATTTAATTTTAGATTCGTCAAAAAGGCACAAATTTGAGTGTGGGGAAAGCTCCGCTCATCTACCCAATAGCAGTCTGCGGAGAAGTTTGCACCGGATATGTAATAAGGCCTTGTGAGTTGTGGAGCAACTGAACAAAATCGTTGAAATTACGTTTTGCGTCATCAGATAGTAATAAATTGAATAAGACACCGTAGCAGCGTAAACTGGTTGTATGACAGCACGAGTTCTCAACTGCACAACATGCAGCAGGTCACAGCTTTCGAACCGCTTGGTCAACATAATCATTATTAACTTAAATCAAGCTTGTAGCTTTTTAAGATGTCGTGAGCAAATTGAAGGAAATAAAACTATAATGGGGTGTCCCGTTACACAATAATATTTTTTTTCAAAAAAAATAATAAATATTGTCTCCTATAATAAGAAATAAACAAAGACGTACAAAAGTATTATTTTTTATTTATTTGACTTAAAAGTTTCAATATTCCAAATTTGGCATTGACGCAATAAGGCATTGGTTCTATTTATTGGTTGATATAAATCAACCTTGCCAATCGTTACAGGACACGATAAGGCGTTGCGCAGGAGGCGCATTGCATAGTCGGGTATAAATACATTAAAGCTAGTCGACTTTCTATATATTATAACAATTTACTTTATCCTTATCGTAAAGCCTTAGAATTAGCCCTCAGTAGCTAAGACTTCCCAGCTACTTAGAACCGTCCTCTGCACGTCGTGTGCATAAATTAATCGAGGAACCCCACCTTCACTGTAATCAGTGTAAATTGACGACAACTGTTGTCAAGACTCCCGTTGCACCAGGTAGCACTTGCACTTCGTAGTCCGTTCAATGGCTTACGCACAATCAAGCCATTAAGGACATTATGGATGAAGAAGGAGGAGCTTTAAGCCTCTTGAGAAGGCTATCACGCAACGCGTAGAGGTTCACTATTTGAGTGACCTTGACTGGAGAGCGGTCGAATACATGAGCTTGGTAGTAGGCGGGCCAGCCAATGGCACCATGCTGTTCACTCGGAACACAGATGAACAACATGAGGCCATAGCCGAGTTCGTACAACGTGAACTCGACGGAACCAAGATAAGTAGCTTTGCTTTGTCAGCAAGGCTTTCAACACACAGACATGCTGAGAAAACAGGGTAGTCAAGAGTTGAAACTGCTGAGACAGCAGCATCTACATGCTGCTAGTGGGCCAACGCCTTCGCGTCAACCCAAAAGCCCGAAAATATGAATTGCTATTTAAGGCAATCGAAGGCGACTCCTTTTTGATGATGATTTGTTGTCGAATTACTCGACGCCATTAAAGCTCGTTGCATCATCATTGATGCGACGAAAGTAAAATTTGGCATGTTAACGTAGCCGAACGTACCAAATCTTGGATCAGCCACCGGACATGTCCAGAAAATGTGCTCCAGTGTCTCCTTGTGAACGCCACAGACGGACAGCCTCCTGCAACTGTTGTCAAGTTCCCTGCCCGGGAAAATAAATTGAGCTGTTGGAGTAACAAACGGTAATAGACCCACACTTGCTACTCCGTAATTGCATTTTGATGACCTCACAGCTGCTTCGGGGTTTGACAAAGAGCTGCAGAGTACCAGTCTCCCCGGTCTGCGCAGGTTTGTAACTTCTGTAGTAGACCTTCCAGAGCCGTGCCGAGCCCCACCTTCGCCTTGCCATACCGCTGGCGTTTAATGTACCTAAGAACATGCCGATTCGCTACGTTGAATGAGGCATCTCACAGAAAGCTGTGGATCGATGGATGTGCCTCAATGACAAGCCCGAGAGCTCGTTGCGAGCTCCTGATGACGGCCACATCGTCCCATTCTCCAGATATACTGGATATAAGTCATCGACTGTGCAATTAATCCCGTTGGCCTTCTGCTCAAGCATGATTCTCCGTGATGAAATATCCAGCGCTGTACCTTCCACCCCTCGGACAGCTCCATTCTCTACCAGCACCCAGTTGTAAGATAGCCGGAGGTCCGGGGGGGGGGTGTCGTACAGCCACCGTGGGGATCACCTCGAATGTCCGTCCCATAGCCAACGGAGGACTCCCTAATAGAATTGCTAAAGCCCAGCGCCCGAGTTTGCGGTTCGGGTTGTGCTTCTCCGGTCCCTCAGCCAACGGGACGTGACAAACGTATGTTGTCGGACCGGTTCGCTCCATCGCAATTTCTTCCAGTGAGCACTGCCTGATGCGGTCGTATTTCTTGCTCATCAACCGATAACCTGTGCCATCGCATAACCATGGGATTGTCTGCCCACGAATACTTGGTCAATACCGTCTGGTCATGGCCGTTATCTCCCATGTAACTGCCGGTAACAGCTCCGCTAATCAAATCGTAAGCCGGTCTCCGTCCCTCCAGCATTTGGTCTGCAAGATGTGCCGTTGTATATTACGACCATGCCGATCCTGTAAGGCTTCATGCTCCATTTAAGCCAAGCACGAATATCAGCTTGCAACGATTCACCACGTATCTTGCTCCGTTGCCTGCGGAAATAAAGGGGGTTTAGTGGCGTGATTACGATAGAGGCGTCGTCCCGAGCCTCCGGAAACGTCCAAAATTTCCACGCCCCGACGTATCTGTCGCGCCTCTGTGTAAGCTAACGACGAGCGTGTTTTATTCGTTGTAATTTAACAGCCACTGCTATCGAAACCAAGCCGACCCCACAAGCCGCTCGCGGTGTGTACAAAATGCCAAGTTAATTTTATGACGACTGCGCTCTGTTGAGGTTGCATGTTTCCACAGAAATTGTTTGTGGAGATTTCGGAGCTCCTCCTCCTCCTATTGTGGCATATCAAAGGCCGCTGCCGTGAAGAGTATTCCTGGCAGCATAATTACATTGAGTATGAGCACCCAGAGAAAGAGACACTGGTCGCCACCCGAGTAGCCGTCGCGAGTCGACGGTGCACGTTCCGAATCCGGACAGCCTAATTTGCGTCGACGAGTGTACCCACTTGGTGACCGAGATAGTGTGTTGTTTCGCCATGAGGCAACACAGGTATTCCCTCATATTCAGGCAAAGCCACTGCCGTATTCAAAAAGATGATCTGACTTTTTGTTGGCTGCACAGTGAGCCCCGATAACCGACCGAAAGCTGCGACGATGTCGAGGACGCGTGGAACATTACTCGCTTCTTGGAGAAATACAGTGGAGTCATCGACAAACGCGGAAAGGGTGTGTTGCTCACCGTGTGTCCCGGGAACTTCGATCCCCTGAAGCTCGCAGTCCTGTGTGATCGCTAATGACAGGACATCCGCCGCCAGGATGAACAGTAATGACGCCAAAGTGCATCCCTGCCGAATCCCGTTGTGATTTCCAATGGATGAGAAAGGGAGCCATTGACCAAAAATTTAGCTGTGGTAGACTCATGCAATTTCCGCGTCATATGAATGAAAGGACTTGCGGATCTATACTCTTCCAGGACTTGAAAGAGGAAATCCGGTGCACCATGTCGTATGCCTTTCGAAAATCCAGCAATAAAATTTCTTGACTCCGTGTTGCTTCCAAGTCAGGTTCAGCCCGAGCAGTAGAGACTGCGGCGAGCATCATCATGACTGTTTTCATCATCTCCCGTCCCTGCACAAAACCCGGCTGGTTGTCCACAACCGCCTTAGGAAGGACAGCTTGTGATCGTGTTGCCATAAGTTTGGCAACTATTTTGTACCCTGTATGAAGAAGCGATATCGGCCGGTAATCCATAGCATCGACCAAGTCCCCCTTTTTGTGAAGTAAAATAATATGGCCTCCTAGAAGTGAAGGCGGCGGATCCTTCTCATTCAGTAATTCGTTTTCGAGGAGTACCATCGCCGGCACTAAAATAGCTTGAGTTTATAAAAGTCATAATTCAGCCCATCATACCCCGCCGCCTTGTGCCGATTAAGTCCTGATATTGCACTGACCACTTCGTCCATGCTTACAGGCTGAAGCAGGAAGCATTTTCGATCAAAGTCATTTTGCGAGCCTCCGGAATCGTGACGAATTCATTGAACGCCTGACGCATGCGCCACTGCAGTATAGTGTTGTGACTCCAGCCTAAAATTTGCTGCCACTCCGTTGCAAACTTATCAGCGACTGTGGCATGGCACGAAAAGGCCACCCCATGGAGGTGGTGAAGGTTGGTAACAGTTTGGTCCCGCTCCCAATCAGAAACGCGCTTGTAATCCCATCGAAGTCAATCTGTCGTAAGCTCAAGTCGGCGCCCCTCCTGAATCATACACTCCTTGCGAAGCGTTACTCGATGAGCGTGTATGAGTTGCTGTCGACTTGTTAGACCTGCTCGCGTTTGCCGCTGAACCTTTTCCACATACCGTTTGCTTCGTTGTTTTGAACGCTTGCGCACCATTTGATTGCAGCAATACACCAGAGAGCCTGGTCATCCCTAGTAAGCGCTGATGGGTCTCGTCCCACATTCCGATCGATCAGCTCTGACAGCAGTGGGTTCTGAGAGATAAATAGGGTACCGAATAGGACGCACTCTTCGACTTTCGGGTGCATTTAACGCACCCCGCCCTAGAATAAGAGACACCCGTAGATGGTCGGACTCGACGGCCGGCTCTATCACCTCCACCCATTGTACCAAAGACGCCCACCCACGCGGAACATAAAACCGATCAATACTGCTAGCCGTCGATTTGGTCCAGTATGTAAGAAAATCCGTCGGTTTTGGTGGATCGTCATCCACCGGGGCCGACAATGTACTGGCGTCTTCGAGCCCCATTAAAGTTAGCAAGTGGCCTAACTAAGCACTTTCTGGACGTTTAGTGCGCTGGCCACCTTAGCGGTCAAGTTGGAACTTTGTACTGAGCTAAAATCGCCCGCAAGGATGGTATCTCGGCTTGGCCACGGTCATTCCACCAGGCGAGAAAAAAATGTTTCTCTTTAGGCATGACGGTTTGGCGCATAAATATTCACCAGCAGGGCATTTCCGATCTCAACGCAGACGACCCGGTTTGTCCACATTCCAGGATGCCATGGACGTGCCTCGGCTACTCCACGTAGGTCAAGTAAAATTGCCACACACCCCGTTTTGTCTGCACCGACACTCCAGTATGATAGGAGAGACCCTGTGACAAGCTGGGGTTGTCTCCACCTGCGCTTCCAGTCGTCTTGCAATCGCGAAGCTGACTCCTCACTATTCACATGCCTTTCTTGTATGTTGAATTACGTTACGCTATGAGCTTTAAGATGGACTTACGGTCGAAATTGCAAACCGGAAAGTCTATCTTCAAGCTCATGGCGTAAGGTAATTCAACAGGTTATGAGCCCAAGCAACGACTCCGGCTTCAAGATTGAGCCTTTTCACGGCTCAAACTACGTGCTATGGAGCTACAAGATGAAGATGTACCTCATGTCTAAGGGGTTGTGGGGAGCTATCTCCGGTGTAGACGCTCCGAATGCGGTAAAGGAGCAGCAAGCGCACGCCGCGATCGCGCTGAATCTGAGTGACGCGCAGTTGATGCACATTATCGACGCGACGACGGCGAGAGAGGCGTGGGGATGGCTGGCGAAGTTCCGTCGCACACAAGACATGGCGAATCGCCTTTGGCTTAAGGAGAAGTTTGCGTCGTTTTAGTATACAGCTTCAAGCATTAGTGGTCACGTGACAGAGCTTGAAGACCTAGTCATGAAGATGAATAGCGCCAACTGCGGGCCAAGTGAAGAGGACGAATGTGCGGTGATGCTGAGGAGTCTGCCTGCAAGCTACGAGAGCTTGGTGCAGGCGTTTCGCATGTCGGTGTCAAGTTTGAATTTCAGCGACCTCGTGAGCAAGTTGATCGCTGAGGAAGTGCGGCACAAGGACACGGTATGGGTGAGAGAAGCAACGACCCTTTACACAAGTAAGAGAAACGGCAAGCAGCACCCCAAGAAGCAGCAAGAACGGCGTGCTAAGAAACCTTCAGGAGCGTGTTTTAACTGTGACAAGGTCAATTATTATGTTGGGGATTGCCGTTCAAGTCGTGGACCAAGATAAACACGAGAAGGAGGACACGAACACTCCAACGTCGCATTTAATGCAAGCGAAGGGTCCGTCAGCGACTGCTGAGTTATGGACAGTGGCGCATCTGCACACATGTGCAAGGACCGGGAAGCTTTTGTGGAGAATGAAGAAGTGTGCCAGGCGCGCAGTTTATCAAGCGCGAAGAATAATGTGAAGCTCAAGGTCATCGGTCACGGAACGGTGAAGCTGCGCGTTTGGACAGGACATGCTTGGATCGACGCTCGCCTCGAAAACACTCTCCATGTCGAAGATCTGTCAAAGAATTTATTCTCGCTTACGGCTGCATCAGCGCGAGGAATGACAGTAAAGATCAGCGCAACGAGTGCGTTGTGAAGCGGGGCGGGACGCCAGTTGCCACTGGAAGGAAGCAGGGCTTCCTGATGTACCTCAACGTTGAGGCTGGTGCGGAGTGTCACGTAGCCGCGTACGAGAACGAGCTATGGCACAGAAGACTGGGTCACGCATCGTATGGGACGATTAATGATATGATAAAGGACGGAAGGATCAAAGGCGCGGAAGTGAAGACCGACGTCGTGTGTGACGTATGCGCAACGTCCAAGCAAGTACGCAAGTCATTGAAGTCAAGAGAGGAAGACAAAGGAATCAGGGAAAGTGCACGTTCTGACGATATCGTATGCTCCGACGTGCTTGAACCAATCACTCCAGCTTCTAGATTCGGTTTTAAGTACATTGTGAGCTTCATCATGATGAAGAGCCGGTATGTGACGGTTTATCCGTTGCGAAAGAAGAGTGAAGTAATAAGCGCGTTCCCAAGATTTTACCGGGAGATCAAGAAAGTGTCTGGGACTAAGATCAAGATCATTAGAAGTGACAACGGTGGCGAGTACTGGAACACGGCAATGTATAACTTCTGCAATGAGAAGCTTATCAAGCAAGAGTACACAGTTCCATACAATCCTGAACAGAACAGCATGGCAGAGCGCATGAATCGAACTCTGGTAGAGATGACGCGCTGCATGCTTAAGGACAGCGGTCTCGACAAGTCTTACTGGGGCGAAGCGTTAATGACAGCAGCAGACATTCGGAACGTGGTTCCAAATTCGTCGAACAAGAAGTCAAGTCCGTACAAGATGATGTTTAAGCGAAGCCGCGCATCGATCACATGCGCGTGGTTGGTTCGCAATGTTACGCGCATGTTACAAAGGAGAATCGAAAGAAGCTGGACGATTCGGGCGTGAAGTGTTATTTTCTTGGCTATGCAAAGGATCACAAAGCGTATAGACTACTATCGCGGATGACGGCTCTATCATAATTTCAAGAAGCGTGACATTTGCCGAGCGTTTCATTTCGAAGGCAATGAAAAGTGAAGACGAGAAAATTATCGACATCATTGATGATGATGAAAATTTGGAGACGTCGACACTTAACGACAATAGTTTGGAGGTTCCAGCAAATGATGAAAGGCTTCGGACTCCGCCACTTCGAGTTTGCCGTGATCAGATTCGTGGAAAAACTTGTTGGTCCCGATCCAACGACCTTTGCCCGTTGGCATTCTCCGCCAGGCCTCAATTCAACCGGCTCTTGATTCCTTCGTAAGTCCCCTCACATTCTTAGTTTCTACTCGGATAATCTTTTACTGTCGAGAGCCTGCGGCTTTCCCGCCTGCTAGAGAGTTTCCGTCCCATTTGAGCTGATGGTATAAGCCGTATAGATCCCCTTGAGACATATGTTGACTTGTCGCCAGGTACTAAACTCTCATATGGCTGCCTTAGTACTGGGGAGGACTTTGAACACTCATCTGGGTGATAGAGTGCTAAAAAAAACGTGTCGAGTATGGTCCAGTCGTCCTGGTTGACCATCTCCGTGAATGCTGAGCGATATGCCGTCAGGGCTTTCAGACCCGCAAAATGACGGCGCAACTGGGACGTAATGCCAGTAGCTTTTGCGGCGTCCTCACCCGTGATGGACTGGATCTCGGCCTTGTATAGCAGAACACAGATGATGTGACGAGCTAATCTTCCGTTATAGAGTATATCACACCGTCGGTGAAGGTCGTCTCCGCCGTATCCGCTGTCTTTTAACCTCCGTCAATTATCTGAACTATCAATGGGAGGTGCCAGTGAGGACAGGGCTACTTGGCGCAAAGTTCTTTACTTCCAATCCTCAAGCCATCTTTTAGTGACATCGTCAGACACCCGGTCTCGTTGCACGGCGAGACGACCATACATACATTCGTAGCGCCATACCGCGGACCACGCCACAAGGGTTTCACCGATAAAAAAACCTGCAGGAGTCGGATGTTATGAGGAAAGCGTCGTGCCTTGGTAAGAAGATGCCGCGGTTCCATTTGGACCACCTTGTTCCAGTTAATGTCACAGGACCCCACCGCTGGGAACCCACTAAGTGCCGTCCTCGGCCACTCCGACTCAAGGTCTTGCAACATGTCCTGCCAGGACCTCGATCCTTCTATTTGTAATGTGCTGGACCTCCCGCCGTCACGCAGCACCGGCTGCTTAGCTCTCTGATCACGATGAGTGAACAGTGTCGTGGACTGGTGACGAATTGCTAGACTGGTATGGCCACTATCCCGGACTGCTCCCCAACGCCTGGACTGGATCGATCCTTGAATACGAATACCCCGGCGATGGCAGTTCTGGTAGGAATTGTGGAGGAATGGTGTCTGCACTACCGTCCGCTAGGATACACTTCCAAATTTAGTGCTGGGATCAGGACCTTGCAACTGTTGAAGATCCGTGTTAAAACTCGAACGTCGTAAAGCGCCGCCCGCGCGGCCGCCCAAGATTGCCATTGTATCATCACCGAATCCGGGATACGATAGTCTAGTTGCAGCCGCTGAGTTGGTCTGCAGAAGATTTGTCGTCATTCAGCGGAGCTGGGCGTTCTCATAGCTGGCGGCCACCGTATTCACCCGGAACTCGAGAAGTGCGGGATACCGGGGTGACGCCGAGCAACGGAGAATCAACTGAATATCTTGGCGCAATGTGTACGTCATGTCACCGACTGTTAGTCTAGTCGACAGCTCGTTGGTGTCACCCCCCAGCGAGGCCGAATCGCAGCACCAACAAACCCTGCCAGACTCTCGTCTTCTCCTTTCATCTCCTTTTTACTGATCTCATCTTGCGAAATATCCATATCCTCACCACTGCCATCATCAGCCGAGACCCCAGAGTCGTGCGGACCAGGTAGCGTGCAGTGAACGTAGAACAAACAGTGACGGTCTGTGTACCGGAGTATAAGAGGGAAATTTATTGGGTCCGCTCTTTTGGCTGTCGCTATCATCTCGACACATGCTGATACAGTCAAGATGAGCTGCTCCCCTGTCTCAATCACATTGTTAGCCTTAGTCATCGAGCTTGGCCTATATAGGCAGTAGTTCCATGGTGATGAATATTGCTTGGTTGCCTGATCACGTAAACATCTCGTTGCAAAAAAATGGCTGCCGTAAGAAGCATGGCGCTTCCTCTCTAGCTATAGTGACCGATTGGCATTACCCTATTCGTGGTGCTGGCCGCGTATTCTTCCAGATACCATATAGATTGTTTGGTTGACTCTTTAATGGACATTGCCATCCATCCTCGCCGTACATTTACCAGGGTCTTCAGCCGCTCCACATGGTCAAATTGATCCGTCATATGTACTTAACCTGTACATTTAAGCCCCCGTTTCGCACACGTCGCAGCCCTATTCAGATTTGTCTTCACTTGTGCTAGGTCGTCGTTGGCCAGTGCTTGTACCATCGCAAGCGCCAAACAATTCCCTGGTGCCGACGTGGCGACGTGCCGCAACCGCAACACTTGTAGAATCGAATTTTCCGTGCCAATTCGGTCTCAGCGGGCATCTCCATAAGCTGCCTGTTCAGGCTGTCCGCTTCCTGACGCAGGCTTCGTAACTAAGCACATTCCTTTTGCTTCAAAGCTACCAGTTGAGGCGTAATTGGCACTTGTGGTGGTGGGCTCTGAAGAATGCGTAGCTGCACCACAGAACTATGAACAGGCACAGATAATGGTTCCACTTCTCGCGCGGCCAACCTCTCTTCGTCGCTCCGCGAAGTAATGTCCGCCGTCCCCGTCCTTCCTGTAACACAGAACTCCTCATCAGGATCTGCGAGGGCTGTGAACTGGGAGGATTTAGTAGCCCGACGGGTAGATATCGCTATACCAGCCGATGCGCACGATGGCGCGAAGAAACTCGGGGCAACCTGTTAACTGGACCGTTAATTTTCATACCGTGGAAGTGCGAGAGTTGGGTGTACACGCGTCAAAGCTCTCCAGCTCCACCTCAGCACTAATATGTTCTGTGAAAAATGCAGTAAGCCGCAGATTGTCCATAAAACGTGTGACGTTATAGAGCAATGCGACGTATTCTGTTGCAGCCGTTAGTCTGGTGCCGTAGATCCAATCTGTTGGATCCATACTAACCCCGCGCTCGGAGCATGAGACTTTTGAAGCTGATACCAACGGCGTCTGAACGTGACTACCGTGCGCTGGAATTTCTTCGCCGCAGTACGGGTGAAAAAATGGATTGACCATTGACCCTTGTTGTAACTTATACTCTTGACTTGACTCAGCATCATATGAAGGTACCCTAGGTTCACTTGTAATCCTTCTGCAGCCAGCAATATGTCTTTCTTCAACGCTTGAGTATGCTGTCGGTTGGTAGTGATAGTCCGAGCACTAACGAGAGAAAAGGACAATTCGCCCTCCACTTGCATCAGAATTGATGTCTGGAACCGCAAGCGGTCCTTCGTAGTGAAAATTTTATTGAGAAAATATGGCAGACCCCGGCTGACGATGTGGCCCTCTGCCAAACCCTAGATAACCTTCCACTCATCTTCGGTGCCAGTTCGGAGGCGCGGACCCGATCTGTCACGACCTGTGGATGCACATATTACCCTCAGCCGTCCGATTTCTTCCAGCGAATACTTGGATAGAATTAAACATATACATTTGGTAGTTTTTAGTCCATGGCCCGTGTCAATAGATTGACCGTGGACCGCCTGCCCGTTACTTTTGCTGCCTATTATTTTCGCACAGATTTCCTTGACCACTTGACTTTGCTGGTCCTACTCTCGAGAATGGTCGATAAAGACCAGGAAGAGTTTTACAGATCCCGACATATTCCTCGGGCGTGCATACACCAGTTGGCATAAGAGCAGCCATCCACGACGCTGACTTCTTCAAAAATCCTTGGAGCTGAGCCGACTCGGCCCCTTTGAACTTGGTGTATTGCTGCTTCGTCGTCGGTGCTTGATCGTGTGGTATGTTTAGCGCCTCCAACTCAGCCGCAAACAAAGCTGCCACAGTGGCTTTCCACGCCTCCCGTAAAATTGCCTCTGGAGCGGCTCGAAGTTCCGTCGTCACCGCCGCAAATATGTGCTCGTCACTCATTTGCGGAGGTAGAACGATCACGGGCCCGCTACGACCCGTCACGTCCACGCTCCGCTGCGCAGACAAAGCTCCCCCCTCGCGCCTACATCGCCGCGGGCCAATCGCCTGGGATTCAGACCCCTCGAGTCTGGCCTCCCCTTCTCGCTTGGCTTTGGGCCGCTCAACTGTGCAGACCTCTCCCCGTCCACCCTACTACCCGCACTGGGAGGATTTTCTACCACCTTACGTGGATGAGCCCCTTGATCACCGTCTTCCCCGGTATAAAGAACACCTCCATAAAATTCGTTTAGTATCTGCGGGCTACGGCTAGAAGACCCATCGTCTTTATCACCGCGGCGCGGAGTCGAGTGTTCCGCCCCCCCTGCCCACTGCCTCCCGAGTCTGGAGGATAGAGTTCTTGTGAAGCTGCCCACCCCCTACTGATCCAGAGGTGCCGTCCATCTCGCCTTGATCACCACCCGACGCAGCTAGTGACGCGCTCGCTTTAACGGACTAACTAAGGCTAGCCCGGGTCCTCAGTCAAATCTTTGCTCCGTGCACGGCGATTTGGAGAGTGGCCATTAATACGGACGTTGTCGCCGATATCTAGCTAACAATAAATGAATGGCGTGGTGTAAAGTATGGGCTATTGAAATTTGAAATTAAAAAATCATTTGACAGTAAGAGCTCCTTTTTTAAATGATACATTTATTCATTGCTAATTCTCACTCTAAATTACTTATCCGAGAATAAAGGTCCACATCTAAAATTGATATCTCCGCAACTATTTCTTTATAATTTTTATTAAACTAAACCGCTCCTACTGAAATAATTTCCATCACAATTTTTTTTGTAATAGTTTTCACTTCAAGTAAGTAAATGGTGTCGATGCTCCTCTGCATCAGATCAAAGGGAAGTCAGCTTCAATAATTTACCCAACGGTGATATGGACATCGCCTACGCCGCTCACCCTTGAGAGCCAGGTATAGGACATGTGTTGGTTCGCTTTAAAGTAAATTGTCAGCAAATGATCGTAGCTAATCTATGACTCCGTTTCTTTTTTTAGCTGTACCGTACACGCGGGTCGCACAGCCCTTGAGCAGAGGGATGCGTGGACCACCATGAGGCCTTATAACACGATTGTAATGTGCAAACTGCCGAGCTTCATTGGTCAATCAGCCAAAGCGTGGCGGGGCATATGCACTTTTGGCAACGCAAAAAACATAACTTTTTATAAATTCGAGGCTGTGGACCTTAGCAAATAAGGGGCTCTACATGAAACATTAAGCCATCGATCCTTAATTAGTGGTTAATTAATTATGCTCATGAGCGCTCACAAATCTGTTCGTACGTACCAGCGCGGATTACTGATCCGAGGTCAAATTTCATGTTGATTCAATGGTGATCTTAAAAATCATTTTAAAATTTGTTGAAAACGGGTTGCAATAAACTTAAATTTATACGGTACGAGCGCTTTCAGCAATGTTCGCGATAGAACCGGCATCTGACCCTGATCGTAGAAGATCGATGGGACATACGGTATTGTATCAGCTTCTTCCTAGATGTAAGTGCAAGCGTCGAAACTGTAGCTCACACTGTACCTACATGAACATTTTCCCGTTGTTAGGTAGTCAAGCGCCTATTTAGCTTAAAATTCGAAAGTATCACAATGTTACGGCGCTTTAAGTCGATTTTATAGCGTTTTTTACCATAAAAAAAGGCTCGCTCGTTTTCCCAGTCAAATATTATAGCATCTGGTCCGATCAGCCACAAGAAATCAAGCCAGTGCCGGCTTTCGTTCCTTTACATTTTAAACAAAGTATAAATGGCTCTACCATCTTCCAAGATAAAATTCAAAACATGCGGCATGTCGAGCGCGATCTGATTCGCTACCACATGCGCCGACTTCGCTCTACAATCGGACCAGCAAAAACGTGAGGCAGAGAGGCATTGAGCCCGCCCCCCAATTCCTGTCTTCATATCGCAATTTGCCCTGGCAAAAAGTATTTACGAGACCCACAACTTTTTCGCATCGTTCGTTAAGAATGCGTCTTCATCATATTTTACTGGCATCCGCTGTTGCGGTGTTCAGCAGCCGAGTTCTTGGAGCTGCGACACAAGAGAATCGCAACTTAGTAGCATTCGATAAACTCGAAGGAACGGCTGACGGGCCAACAGATGACGATGCCGATGTGGACGCTGATACCACGAATAAGGCGCTCCAATCTGGCGCGACTTCTGATCCTGCTGACTCCCCCGCCGTGTCGACTACGGCCGTTGCTGGTTCAAAGAATGAAGAAATTAACAGCATTCTTACACGTCTTCAGTCCGATTTGCTTGATCTCATCGGATCGGATGATGGGTCCAAACCTGTCGATCCTAATCCATTAGGTGAAAACGGAAGCAAGCTCACGAAATTGATGAATTTCTCGGATCCAAACTTCCTTAAGATTCTCAAACCGCTCGGTCTCGGTGGCTTAATTGATGGCGATCTCAATGTAAAGCAGGAACCGGGGGCCCCTACGGCCCCGGAAAATCCAGTGGCTCCGGCGACTCCGGAGGCTCCTCTAGCCGATGACACTGATCGCGACGAGTTGGAAGCTGCAGTCGCCGCCATGATCAAGAAGAAGAAAATGCAAGCGAATGGTTCCGATGGCCCAAACGACGTTGATCCCACTGATCCAACCCTTAAGAAGGGATTGAACGATGACGAGACTTCCGGTGAGGATTTGTTGACTACGACCAAGTCATCGGCGCTACCCACGGACGACGATGGTCCTGATTCTACGTACCTTTCGTCGATTGCCAAGACTCCAGTCGTTCCCACTTCCAGCGATGAGGACAATGACGATGACATTAACTCGTTAAACCCCACTTTAGACAAAAAGACTGGAGTTGCTAATACCAAGTCTTCTGATACTGGTGTCAAGTCACCTACTACTGCAGGTGATGGCAGTGGAACGGACTCAGATTTTGACGGCAAGTTTGATAAATTGCTTCAAATGAGTGACAGTGAACTCGACGATCTAATGACTTCAGACAAGAACAGTTCTGCTGCTCCTTACTTGGCAGCTGCTCAGAAAATGTTGGAGCCCGTGGAAAGTGTGCCTGGTGAAAACAAGACTGCCAAAGGCGAAGCGTACTTGAGCAAACTCGACAGTATGCTGAAATTGTCCGACAGTCAACTCGACGATATGCTCGACTCGATGGATATTACTTCGCTCGAAGGTCTGAAAAAAGTTGCAGGCACCAAGGACGTTGCTGTGTCCGAGACCACTACGACCTCACCTAATACGGCCAAGACCACACCGTCTTCCAATACTGTTTCGAAGTCTGCACCAGTCTTGGACGATGGTCAAAGCGATGCCGATGTTCTTTTTGAAAAGACGCCCGAGAAGGAAGATACGCTCGAGGTTATTCCACCTGCAGAGGAAAGTAGCTACTTGAAGGGTTTGTATGCGCTCTCGGACGATGACTTGAAGGCGCCGGCTCCGGCTCCGGATACCAAATCTCCCCCTAAGACAATTGATGATAACTCGAAAACGGAGGACTCGATGTCGGATGTTGAAGATTTTGACACGTCCGAGTGCCCTACGGGATTCTTCGGACACATAAAGTCGTGGTGGAAAAACACAGTGGGCGGTGGGGACAAGTGCGCGTTAGAGCGCCGACTTCGCGTGGTTGTGTAGGATCTGATGCTTAAAAGGGAGGAGCTAATGGTTTGCTTATGGTAGATTTCGTAGCGACATATTGTCATGAAATTCGTGCCTTGTTTCAATAGACGATTAAGCGCGTTATGAAGTTTACTTTTAAATGATATGTGATGTCACGAGCTAGATGTTATTATTAAAATTTCAGGCAGCATTCCTTCTTTATGTACTAGAAGCAAGAAGTTTGCCCCTGCTTAGATTAGCTTCGTGCAGTTCATGAAAGTGACTAGGACTTTAATCAGAGATCACGTCAAATTCGGGTCCCATCGCCATTAAGTCTCTTGAAAGCTTCATCGTTGCGCTTAAGACATTTGGCGATGAGACACGGAGGAGCTCATCGACATATAAAAATAAGAATTCACTAAAAATATATAAAAGAGGTGAATCTCGAGAGAGACATCGTAATTTCTAAGCTTTTTGGGGGCAGATGTAGGTAATGTTTTGCTCTTATTTATTTATAAATTTTCGGGTTCACTTCATACTTCCCCGAGCCCTTATTACTAACCCTATGACCAAAAATGTTTCTAACAAGAGGGTATTAAGAAACACGACGTTCAAAATTTCGACGTTCGACAGTTTTCATAAACCGG
This sequence comes from Bremia lactucae, assembly GCF_004359215.1. Lineage (NCBI taxonomy): Eukaryota > Oomycota > Peronosporomycetes > Peronosporales > Peronosporaceae > Bremia > Bremia lactucae. The sequence continues at coordinate 27,936 of NW_027152079.1, read as the reverse complement.
CAATTCCTGACAAAAGTCCTCACCACTTCATGTTAGTTCTTTATCCCATGCGTCTACGGAAGCACCTCATTTAAAAGATCCGATAAAACTCTGGCGCGCGGCGACGAGCCCATTTTCTCTCATATTGCGTCCAATGCGGCCACTGCAGTGCATTTAGAGTGTCGCAGATCTCCGCAGCGAGCTTTTCCTCGGTAATAATCTTGATCCGATCGGCCGGTTCCATGTCCTGCGCCTTGCGTAAACGCTGTAATCCAAGTCCAAACGCATCATCGTGGCGGTCGTGGAGCAGGGATACATGCAGATACGTAACTGTTTCGACGTCTTCCCACTTCTGAAGAGCGGCGTAGACTGTTTCAAAGTCCTTCCAGTGCGCTAAATCGCCTAAAGCACGAGCTTTACGAGCCAATGCATCCGCCAGAATCGCCTTTTCCTTGTCCTTATCTTTACGCAATTTCATTTTTTTTGCAGGCTCGTCACTAGAGACACTTCGTGTGCCAAAGAAACGGGCGAGATCGTCCTCATTGATAAGTGCGAGCACAGCATCCGCTGCCTCAATAATCTCCGCCAAGTTGCTACTTCGTAGAGACTCCGAGTCAAAATGATGGAGCTTGGCTTGCAGAACTCGCAAGTGATTCGGATATTGTGCCACAAGACGCTGCCACGCTGGCAAGAACGTTTTTTTACCAGCAAGCTTGTTCGTTCGCTCAAGCAGAAGGTCACACATGGCTTCCTGTGTGATCTGTTCTTCTTCACGCTCGTCTGGAAGCTCCTTTGTATCGGCTTTATCGACAGGAATTAACGAAGGAATCACGTACGAAATCTCAAAGCCACTCGGTCGTCGGCCACTCCTGCGAGAAAACACACACACGATTTTTAGTCAATTCTTTTCGAATCAATCCAGAAAAAAAATAATCACTTTGATCAACCCACCCTTTTAGATCCGCGTTCTGGTAGCCAAAGTGAATACTTCCTTTTAGCACGTCTCCTTTCGTTGAACCCTTAGGCCATTTGTCCTGAGCAGGCTCTCCAAGAAACAACGCCACGTACTTTTCTATCGATAGGCGCTTTTTGTCCAAAGGTTTCAAGCCCAATGCTACATTGTCTTGGTGTCCATACACTGACGCTTGAATCTCCTTGATTTCGTGGTGAAGTTCCAGCATCATTTGTTTGAGTTTCTCTAATTTACTCACACTCTCGTGACGCACTTGCGCTCGAATGAGATATGAACCGTTCTGCAGCTTCGTGTCATTCCAATACGCGTCTGAAGAGCCCAGATACTGTTTCTTGTGGTCAAAAATCATCATTAATTGCGCTTCAAACGGAGACTCGTACAGTCGATTATGGAGGAGAGGTAAGTTTGGCACGACTTTACCCGCTTCACTTTTCGTAAAGGGGTACGTGAGTATAAGTTGATAAACTTGACGCTTGTCTGGAAACTCGTCGCGGCTTGAACTGAGCGGAGAGATCTCAGCTGTAGTGGGACGGATGTGCTGTACATACTTGGTAAAGCTAATCTTAGGAGCCAACGTCTCGTGGGTTACTGTGCTCGAAATCACGACCTTGTGGGACTCTTCTCCTCCAATGATTACAATCTTCTCTTGGTCAGGTTTAATTCCATGGAAATGAATCTCCACGTGCACAATCGAGTCGCCCAGTGCACTCCAGAACTGTCCCAAACAAAACTCCGTGGTCAATCCACCCACTAGATCCATACTGAAACCAAGCTCCTGTCCAGGTGCGAGCACAAAAGCTTTGTGGAAGGACGACGCACTCTGTCGTACAAAGGGCTGAAATTGAAGAGCATCAAACATAAAGAGTTTTCCTGAAGCATTCGATTCTACGCGAGAGTTGCAGTCTTGAAGAGGACGTGATATGTGAATATCTGCCCAAGTCGCTCCTTGTGGAGGAGTGACGAAACGACGAATGATATGTCCAGGATGGAACTCCGTGCGATACTTTATCACCATTGTCGCATCTTCTGGTTTAATTACAGTGACGGGAATAGTAAAGAGAGCTTTACGACTTGCGTTTTTCGTATCGTAGGCTACAATCTCGCCATAGTGCACACCTGGTGCCAAGTGTTTCGTCGTCACGAGAGCTTTAAACGTCCTTCCACTGTGCATTAACGCCATGTTTTGTCCTACATCAATCCAACGCGTCGACGGTACAAGACGGATATGCTGTTCAAAGTGAATTTTGTCCATTTGCGCTGCTTTTTTGTGAAACACTGGGGTGACGGTGACAGTCACTTCGTTCGTGTCATGAACAAAGTCGACTCGGTCACGGAGGTAAATTCCACGAGAGCTTTCATCGCCTGAAGAAGTTTTAATTGCATAGTAAAGAGGAAATTGCTTGGTTCCATCAAATGCGTTGCTACGAGTCAAGTACTCGAACGCTGGCAAGACTTGGATCAGACCTTTGCCTTGAGCGTACACGTCCACATTTGGTATTTTCATAGCCGTATTCTCCAGCGCGCGACGGATTGAATACGGCGTATAGTCGACTTTAAGGCGTTTTAATCCACTCACGAGGAGTGCGATATTTCCAGCACAATTCGGGGACGACATGGACGTGCCATTCATTAATTTTTTCTTGTCTAGCGTCCAATTCGGCACTGAAGCAATCGCAGCTCCTGGGGCACAGATATTCACGCCCACGTCTCCATCAAACGTAGGTCCACGGGACGACCACGTATAAGCCGTGCCCACTAAATCGTTCTCTCGCATGATATACTCACTCTCCATCATCTCGGGCGAAACGTACGCACCGACTCCGAGCATACTGGAAGTTGTGCCACCGGGTGCCCCCACTGTGCCTAGTGCCGGGCCTTCATTCCCAGCACTCACGACAAACGTCACATTGTGCTCGTCTACGAGTTCATTGCTTAATTCCACAATGCGTCCATAATTATGCAGCGAAGCAAACTCTCCATAACTCATGTTAACAATGTCGACATTGGCGTCCATGACAGCGAGAATTGCACGACTGAGCGCCGACGTTGTCTCCATACTCCCAAGTCTTGCATCGCCAATCTTTACGGCTACAATTTGTGCTCCTGGAGCAACGCCGTTGCATTCGATTTGATCCGGATAATATGCGGCAACGATACCCGCAACATGCGTCCCGTGCGCTCCAACGTCATTGACAATACTCAACACGTTGCCATTATCGTAAATATTGAGCACAAAATTGAGCTGCGACTCAGTAGAGAACGTCGCGTACTGCCGCTCGTGTTTAAAATTCGTCATTGCGGGGATTCCAGTAAAATTACCAGTCTCGGTCGTATCTAGAGCTGCACGCCAATTTGTCCCGTCATGAAACACGACGACGTCGTAGATCGGTCCTGGATCTTCACGATTCTTCGCAAGCTCTTCCAATTGCTTAAGTTGTGCCTTCAAATCTTCTTTTTGGCGTAACACGGCGGAATCAGTGGTAGAAATGCTATTGGTTTTGCTCCACTGAACCAGTTGTTGTTGCACTTTATTGACTGCACTTCGTTGTTCGATGTCGAATTTCTCTTGACGTTCTGTCTTGAGACGCGCGACCAACGGACCAGGGAACAAATGATAGCCAGCGACACTCCCGACATGGTATTTTCCGTCCTGACTCGGTCCCCAGTGCGGATTAAGCGTCAAGGTGCGGTTATCCGCTAGTTTTAAAAGACCGTCCGTAGCTTCGATGACTGTCGACGTGTCGACGTCTCCCGCGCCTGTGGCATCGACGATGTCAATAATCTTTGGGCGTCCGTCTGGCGTCATCTGGAGCCCAATGGCTCCTGGATCCACACCCGTGTCGAAAATAGCTACGATGGCATCGCGACCGTCGTAATCCGGATATTGATCGAGGAATCGGTCTGCAAGGGTCTCTTGCTTGGGCAATAGCGACGCCGTCGGGAATGATTTCATTCGACTTGGAATGTGGGCTTTTGAATTTGCAATAGCCATTTTGATGATATATTTTAGATCTATGACAGGCAAAAGTATATATTCGTACATTGCGTCAAAGATCTAAAATATGTCGTTAAAATTGCTATTGCAAATTCAGAAGCCCCCCCGTGGAATTAAAGAATCCAACCCACAATTTATTTTTAATCTCAAAATTATGCCAGTCGAATGTCGAAATCTGATGTACCCATATTCGCAGCCAAGCATAATTAGCTGATCAAACAAATGTACGCAGGTGTGGACAAGTATGGAGGTACACTAGTTGGAGAAAATCAACCCGATGGAACATCACTAAGTGCTCCAGCTTCAAATGTTGGCTGTTCACTTGAAGATGCGATCGAAACAGCTTCTGCGGAAGAGACCGTGGTGGTAGACGTGCCATACTCGTATTTCGAAGACGAAACTGACCCAAAGTCGGTCATCTCTGGGGTGTCCAAGGTGCTTCTCTCCGCTCAATTGAATCCCGAAGCCGGTGGTCTCATGTGGGTGGAGCATAGCAATTCTCAAAAAGCTTACAAAAACGTCGTTGCGATGTCTCAGATGACGTCCATGCTCCGCGACCATGATCGAAACGCATGCTATGGACGTGGAATTAAGCATGCAATTCAAAAATTTAAAGCTGATAGAGGTTATGCCCCTATAGTGCTTGACATTGGCACAGGCACAGGCCTGCTGTCTATGTTTGCCGTAACATACGGGGCCGCCCACGTTTATGCGTGTGAAATGTTTGAGCCCATGGCCGAGATTGCTCATCACGTGACACAAGCGAATCATCCAGACAAGATTACAGTATTCAAGCTACGGTCGACCGACTTAAAGGTTGCTCCCGATAGAGAAGAAGACCGAGACTTTAAAATGACGTACCACCTCCCACGACGTGCAGATTTGCTCGTATCAGAGCTCTTTGATTCGATCTTACTTGGGGAAGCAGTATTGCCAACGCTTCGGCATGCAATGCAGCATCTGCTGATTCCAGATGCTGTAATTGTGCCCAAGAGGGCTACAGTGTTTGCTCAAGTTATCGAATGCGCGCCACTTTATCACTTTAATGCTTTCGATGTCGAGTCTACCAGGGGTCCAAAACTAGCTCGAAGTGATTTGGCTTGGCAATGTAAAGGTGGGAAACCCGCGTTACCATTGCATTTTCGTGCTTTTGAAAACGAGTCGAAATTCTTAACGAACCCAACAAAGGTGTTGAGCTTTGACTTTACGAAATCAACATCTGAAGAGGCGACATATGACGAGATTATTGTTGACGTGATACGAGCTGGAACTGTTCAGGCGGTTCTCATGTGGTGGCACGTGAGTTTTGATGACTGTGACAAAATAGTGTATTCGACCCAATCAAGGGCTCAGAATTGGCAGGATCATTGGGTTCAGGTCGTCTTTCCTGTCACTGAGAATATCCCCGTGCAGCCTCTTGAAAGACTCGTGTTACGTGCTCATCACGATGACCTTCGCATCTGGTTTGATGTTGAAAGTACTCTAAGTAACGACAATACACTCACAAAATTAAAGCGCGCTATCGTCACTGAAAAAGAACCGTGCATCTGTGGCTTGCATCTCCTGTGCAATGCTGAGCGAATTTCCATGCTAAATGACCGTTCCCGTCGCGAAAGCTATGATGCGTCCGTGTCTTTAGTCGTGGCTGACCTAATAAAGTCCGAACCTTTGCGTCAACTCTCGTGTCTTGACATCAGCGATGGATCTTTTGGTGCGCTACTAGCAGCTTCGCACCCAGAGATTAGGAGCGTGACGTCAATTGAGTCGAAAGCAGTATCCGCACGGATTTTTGAGCAGATATTATCGTATAACAATTGTCCAACCGAGGTTCTTCACAGTGGTGTTAAAGGTTTGTGTCCTGAACACTTGCAAGGAGACGCCACAAGCGTCGATTTTCTCATTGGAGAGCCATTTTACTATTCCATGCAGAACCTTCCTATTTGGCAAGCCTTTAACTTTTGGCTACGACGATCAGCTGTGGATTCATTACTGCACCCAAAGGCACGTGTGTTACCAGCTCGAGCCCGTGTACTGGCCCAAGCTGTGCAATTTGAGCATTTGCACCAAAGTTTTGGTGCAGTTGGCAATGTCTGTGGCTACGACCACAGCTTCTTTGATCGGTATCAAGACGACTACTACATTCGCAATTTTCCATTTCCAGTCTACATGTATGCGTTTGAGCAGGCTTCAATTATCATTGAAATGGCTGCTTTGGACTTCATGCACCCGATTCACTCGATAGATACGAGCAATGTGATAGAGCTGAAGAACTCTGCAGCGAATGCTGTGATTGTATGGGTCGAATATGTCTTGGATGTTGCTGGCCAGTACGTGGTAACAACAGGCCCTGCTGTACGCTACGCAAAGCAGCTCATTCGTTTTCTCCCACCCGTGCCGTCACTAGCATGTGTTACAGGGTCGAAGCGTATTGTGAAAGCTACGTTCTGTTTTGACTCATTGGAAGGAACGATCGATATGAACTTTGAAACCGAGAATGCATGATTAAGCGCAAACTTGACTGCCGTGTATTGTGTAGAGATAGAATAATTTTTGCTTATTGACTATATGAAAAATAATTGTGCTGACTACTTGCTAGAATAGGGCCTTGTCAGTGAAACATGCTGCTTTAGAGGAATGTGGACTATTCTTAAAGGGTAATTTATTCCCTGTTATCTAAAAGCAAAGGGTTATACTGCTTTTGCTGTACGTTGAGGGTGCTTGCCCTTTCCATTCTTAACCATACCGCTCTAGCAATTAGTCATAAGTTGGTCGAACCCGGAAGACTCACGCTCGTAAACATCAAGACACCCAATCGCATTTTAAAGGAAGTGGGGCGAGGGCGCGCACACTTGTTTAATTTATCGGTCGTTTCTTTTCGAACGGCCCGACTTCTTTCAGATTTTGATTAAACTTAATTTACCCACCTGCCAAGCATCATTGGGAGCACCAACAGTCATTTTTAACAACAAATCATTATTCAATAAATGTTGAGAGGTCTCGATGGCAATTGATACCATCACTAAAAGCGATACCTTCATTGTGAATAGCTAGATCATAGGCGTTAAGAATTTGCTTCTTTGAGGCTTAACGACAACCACTATATTCTTGCTCGACGGACTTGTTACATTAATCTGCTACTCAATTTGACACCGATAATTTGTTCAACAATATCTTCCGAGTTAACTCAATCAATATTCTTCAAGACTAACTTTAGTATTTCCTTTAGTTGCCAATTTGCTTGTCTGTTAAACGCCATTTCATTGTCTCGAGTTCTCTTAACAGCACCAAAGTCACATTTTTTTGAATGTCCAATGACCACACTTTCGTGCGAGAGCGGGTTACAAGTTGGTGTAAAATGTCGGCATTTTCTTCACTTGTTAGTGTAGCTACAACACTGTGCAGGAATGTCCACAACTCCAGCGGGGTATCACTTCGATAAAGTTGTGCCACATTGACAATTGTTAAGAAATAGGCGCCCAAATCAATCGCTAGTTCTGTTAGCACTGGACTTTTCAATTCAGGCGTCACCGTTGACAACATGGACTTTTGTGTGAAAAACTGCTGTACGAGTTCCAAGAACTCGAGTGCCTCGGCATCTTCGGGCTCGGTTTCAAAGCCCAATTTGCGAGCTGTCTCGATATTCTGCTTGACTTGTGCAGCTGCGTTGATTCGTGCACGAAGGCGGCTCACAAATTTCCAGCGCGTAGCTGACTGAAATGGAGGACCACGGACCGACGCACCCGGTGCCAAGACATTGATCGGTGGAAAGACACGGCTCTGCGCAAGCGAGTACTCTAGACTGACGTAATCGTCAACAACCGACACAATCCGTTCCATAAACTCGGTAGCGATTTCTGAGCTATCTGGAGCATCGCCTAATACGAAAGACGTGAGCGAAGGCCCGCCTTCTTTTTGAGTCGAACCTTTAAATTGAGCTGAACGTTCCATCAACACAGTGTGGGCACTAAGGCTTGCGTGAGCCGCACGAGGCAGCTTAAGGGACTGTATCAATCCCTCTACTACCATAGTATGCGACGCCAAGTCGTCATATACGATAACACTTTGATCAGACTTGCCATTGTGCATGAGAAACTCGGCCACTGCACAGCCCGTGAATGGTGCCAAATATTGCAATACCGGCGAGTCTCGGTCGCTCGACGCAATTATTGTCGTGTAGGGTAAAGCCTCTGATTGCTTGAGTGCATCAATAATTTGATGAATTCGAGACAAGCTCTTGCCGATACAGACGAACACAAACTGCGGCGGCTGCTCTCCGTTTGCCTTGGCTTGAGCAACCTGGTAAGCCATCATTTCTAGTGCTATACGCGTCTTGCCAGAGCTTCTTGGTCCTAAGACTGCAAACCGATGTCCGTGCGCCATTGGATGGAGACAATCGACTGCCACTAGTCCCGTCTTAAATGGCAAGTGAAGAGGGGTACGTGCGATAAGACCGGGTACGCTCTGTGTACCCCATGTAACTTTGATGCGATCATTTGCTGTTGCAACGTCGCTTGGTGCTTGCGTATCGAATTGATGTGGTCGACCGATCGGGTCTATAACGGCGCCAGCAAAGGCTGCGACGCTCCCAGGGATCTCGAGCTGCTTGCAATGCAGCGTCACGTCCATATTCTTCATCACGGGTTCGGTGCCACGCGCAGACAGAAGCGCTATGTGCACCACTTTTTCCTCCATAAACAGCACAAGCCCCTGACTTATAGAGTGGCCAGACGCGTCTGAAACGTTTACAACGCTGCCGATCGTTGCGTGACGTAGCCCTGAGACGCGTGCCAATCCATTTTGCACGCCTATGATGACGCCACTAATTGGTAGCTCTGCCTGAGTATTTAAAAGCACATCATCTGTGGGTAGCGGTGAATGTTCGTCCTCGGCGAGCTTCATAAAATCCAGCATCTGCTGGGCTAGCGCGGATTCCGAATCATCGAGGCTTGCGCGAGAATTGATTGCACCACACGCGTGAAAATTACGGTTATGCGTGGAAAAAGTGGAACCCCAATAAACGCTACACCAGCGTTGGCTCTGTGGCGTCCAGAACGAAGAGCGTAGAGCCCGCGAGACCCATTTGGTCCGGAGGTACCACATGTGTTTATCTAGCAGTGTAGAAAATTCATAATTTAGCTTTATTCGAACATACAGGTCTTTGAATTCTAAAAGTTTTCGTGGTGCATGTATACCTTCCGCATAATCGGATGGACTGGTATACCTCACGGTCCGATATTTATTAAGCATGAGCCTTGAATCGACGATCTCACCGCTCGTCGCTTCTAGTGACACCGAGCTACAGTGCTATCTCTCAGATGCCTGTGCGATTGAGCATCTTTCAATCCTTCTTGATGACTTCTTCACGCGCGGGATAGCGCTACAAACGAATCTTGTTGGCAGCCAAGACGTCGACGTCAACGCCACCGCACTATCGATATCAGGTCGCGCCGTATTCTCTCTGTTTTCGCGGCTTCTGGATGCTCCACAGCTACTACAGCAAGCGTATGAGTCCAGCTTGCTGCACGTGACACGGCTAATCCCGTTTTGCCAGCTCTATGGTAGTAAGAATCAAGAGACAATTGCCGAGCTTTTGGAAGCAGTTTGCGACAATGTTGCTGAATTTCCCGCAACTTTAACTGTCCTACAGCAACTGTACATTCGGCAACTCAACGATCTCTTCAAAGCTGTGAGACAAGCTGACGTAATGGATCTCATACACCGCTACTACGAGCTAAGTCTGTCCGTAGGTGGCATGACAACCGCAGAATCGGTACTGAAGATTCTTTTGCTAGGCAAAAAAGAGCTGTCAAAAGAGCTAAGAGAACAGAGTCATTCATTGCTTTATAGACTCGTGCAGTTTTACGAGGTAGTGCTTCCGACTTTGCAGCGGCAATTGTCGTCTTTGGACAAGAAAACGGCATCTCGAGTAGTTTTAGTGATAGCAGAGATCAGATATATTTTGTTGCTTGTTCTTGGGCGCTGCGTCGATTTTGAGTTGGACAAGCCTCTCCAATCGGGAGTGTGTGAAGGTAAGGTGCTGGCTGGATTCCACACATTAATCAGCGGATGCGTCGACGAAGACGCAGAACATGGCTCGTATTTCAGTGATTTATGGTTTCTATGCGAGTACAAGGACAAAGTCTCGGCATTTTTTCATCGCCACGAATTGGACCAGGAGAATTTATCGTATTTAGCATTAATGATCGAGCAGCTCCCGAGGCGTCGATTCCTTCCATCGTTGGTAATTAAAGAGTCTCTTGCTATAGAAGAGGTCAAGTCGAATAGCGGTTTTGAGGAGATTGAACGTCAGGCAATGGATTTGACTGCACTGGTGCACCAAGTAAAAGACCTTTTTCCTGATTTGGGAGAAGGGTACATTGAGCTCTGTTTATTGAGTGCTGATTCACAAGTAGAGACGGTGATTAATTTTTTATTGGAAAGTAACCCTCCGCCTGTCCTTATTGATGTATCACATGATGTAAAACCCTCGGATATCGAATTTAAGCGTGTTGAAGCACTTTTGAAAGGTAATTTATTGCCTGCTTACGAAAATAAAAAGCTGGATCCGAATCGAGTATGGGTGGGTAAGAAAGCAATGGAAACGAGCTACGATCCACAGATTGAAGTAAAAGATCAGCAAGTAGCTAACAAGACCAAGGAACTTGTTGCCATGTATGAGGAAGAAGATGACTATGCCTATTCGAGTGGCACCGACCGTGATGGTGGCTTTGACAGCCGAGGCGATGGGGTGGCTGTCCTCGACGAGTACGACGACGATTACAATGACGAGTTTGATGACTTTGTGCCGTTTAGTATTCGCGATGGCGGACTTGGAGATAGTCAGGATGTTGTTCGTGAGCAGAATCGTCGGATTCGTGCAAAGGAGGAGAAAGATGCCTTTTGGGAAGGCATGAAAAATAGAAACCGTGAAAGCGTTTCGCTTAAGGCTGAAGAGATGGATTACGACGAAGAGAAAAAGGAAAGTGATAATTTTCGTGATAGGATTTTGCGCTCCCCCGCTGCTGCTGAATCGACACAGAGCTCATCTAATTCTAAGATTTCAAATCCTCGTCAAAAAGACAAAACTCATGGAGAGAAGAAATCTTATGAGCTGTTAACACCGCAACAAATGCAGCGTCAGCGAGCGAAGAAAGACAAGAATAAGGCTAAGATCGCGAACCATAATCGGAAGGATCGTGCATTAAAGAAAATGGGCTAATTTCCTTATCTAAACCAACGTGCAGGCATAATTAAGATTAATTGTATGTTGGATTTAGTTGACAAAAGAAATATCTGCCGAAATTGCTTTGAAAATGACCTACAGGTTCTTTATCTTATGCACCAATAAAAAAGCAATGTTTATTGTCGTATGAAAAGAGTAAAAAAGCTTTTCAAAACCATTAAGCTTTCGACAAGTTAAACATGAATCGACCACATTTTTTTTCCCTGAAGATATATTCTTAGCGAAATCACAATTTAGCACATGACCCTTTTTAACAATAATTCGCACTTAGTGTCGTTGACGTTAGATAATAGGAGGTTCGCTAAGGTACCGCAATTTAATTTTGAGGTGTGAATTACTAATTCGCCACAACATAAATGCGTTGACCGCTTACCTACTCATAGCCTTGAGCGTGCTCTTAGGCGTCAGCGTTAAGCGAGCTAGTAGTAAAATCATTTGGTGCTAGGGCCTATGTATCGATGCGAGTAGTGGAATGAGTGTGATTGCCCGTGGGGACATTAGAATCCCTGTTGACCATTGATAATTCTTTGCGTCCTTCATCTTCTGCCCAAATGAGCGCAAGAAGCCACAACTTCATAGTGTTCCTGTAACGGGGCACACATTGGTTGGAGAACCTTTGTTGTGATTCCACAATTTTTTTTTTTAAATTTCAAATTTGCACACTAAAATTGTTATTCCCACAATTTCTGTAAAGACTTAAATTGCTATTAACAATGTTGAATTAAGGCACGTAAACCCAACAGCATGAAGCAAGGGCATTTTATACTTGTTTGTCTTGTTGTGCAGTCCAAGAACAAAACAGAAGGAAGCGCCGTGCCAATATAATAGAGTTTGGATTGGCAAATGTCATTGCTTTAACGGGCTAAAGTTGCCCTAATGTTACACAGTCCCCGTTAAGTACACTTGGTGTACTTAAAGGGATGGTCAATTACTAAATTAAAGTAATTAGACCCAGCACTCGAGTGTGGTTCACATTTGTGACCAACCCTTCTATATGTGATGCACATAGGTGCATTCACATTAGGAGGAATGACGCCTAGCGTCATCCGCTACGCGAGGTATCTGGAAAGATACGCTCGCAATACATATTAAGTGTTATCTATAGAGATTACATTTTGATTGATTGGTAGAAATAGGTATCTATATTTAACACGAACAAATATAAATTAGTCTGAAAACTACTTCCTACTTGATAAGTGCGCACGAGGAGCCGGATTACCGCTCCCGTGACGACTCTTAATCACAGTACTTAGTGTGTTGGGTGAGGTCGCCAACGCGCCCACCACAACTACCTCACTGCACGCAAGAGAAGGTGGTCAAACCGCTTTCTCGCTGTGCTAGGGTGCGTGTCTAAGAAGAGCGTGGCCGCATTACGACGTGCCCATCTACTCAAATCGTGCCCGCGGCAGCGCATACGGACGAGCTCGGACTATCGTGGCGGCAAGTTGTCTCCAGTCGCCACCGGCTTCGTAAAGATCGTCGATGGCATCGCCCGTAAATAATTCCGATGCAATTGTACCTGTACAGAGTGAAAATGGCGTGCAATGTGCGCTACAAAGCTATCGCATCGCATATGAGCAAGCGAATGCGGCACTGATAGCTTCATCGACATACCAAGATGCGATACGTTCTCCTCAATCCAAGGTTTGGAGTGACGCGATCAAGACTGACCCAGATGCATTGAATCAAAAAAACATGGTGCATTGAATCACAAGAAAACATGGAGTGCGGTCAAAAGGTGATCTGAACCAATTGAGTGTTCGCAGTTTAGAGGAAAGAAAATAAAAAAATGATCGATTTAAGGCTCGGCTTGTTGCATTGGGTTATAACCAAAATTATGGTGGGGATTATTACGACACGGATTCTCCGTGTCTTCCCGGCAGTGTGTTGTCATATTTCGGTATGAATTTTCGCCAGTATGATGTTGACACGGCCTTTCTAAATTGAATATACATCTCTGTGCCTCAAAGTGTTAACATGGACGCGAGTCAAGTATTAAAGTTCGAACTAAATTTGTAAGGACTAAAACAATCTGCTGCAACATATTTTAAGACCATATCGAGCGTTTTTCGCAAAATGGGCTTTTCCATGTATTTTGGACCCGCGCATATTCGTCCGTAACGATGAAAACCATTCGGGAATATGCTAATTGGAGGTAATACTGCAGGATCAATTGTTAAAAGTTGCAGATGAATTTGTTAGTCATTTCAAGCTAGAGACGCTAAGCAACGTTTAATATATTCTCGGTATTGAAGTGACGTACGAGCTGCAGAAGAAGAAGCTCAAGATCAGCCAAAGTGCGTGCATCGACAGAATGGTCGAACGTTTTTTACCAAAGTGGACGCGAAAATGGTTGGCAACCCAATCAACAATTTTTTTCTTTTTTCGAGCATGCTTGAGAATTCTGACCGGGGAACAACGCACCGGTGTATTATTTCCACCATATCGAGATGGTACCAAATCCGAGCAGTCGTCCATAGTATTCAAGCCCCCTCTGGACACAGTGGCTTGGGCCGTATCCGCACTTTCATCGTCTCACGGGTTAGAAGAGACAATGATATCATGACTTGGACTCTTAGAGTCAAATTCGCAAGGAGGTGAAATTGGCGGATTGGTGCCAAATATGATCCACCACCATCGGTTCACTTTCACTCCTGGTTTAAACGCACGATAATTGAATCAAGACGTCGTCCTAATCGCCATGATGATGCACATTTTGAGTGATATTTTCACCAACAACAACGTCCACATACTTAGACTTGGGTAGCTTTTAAAATACCAACCACTTCCACACACTTAGACTTGGGTAGCTTTTAGAATACCACTGACCTCGTAATTCCAGTCGTTTTAATTCATAATTTCGAACACAGTAGACCTTCACACCATCTGCATACCCAAAAACATGCAGCGGAATGCCTTTTTATCTAACTTTTGTCGTTTACCTTTATCGATGCGCGCGTACCCTTGCGATCCGAAAACTCGCAAATGCGACAGGTCTGGCTTCGCTCCAAAGCAAACCTCAAACGGATTCTTGTTTAAGTGAGAAGCGCAGGGTACACGATTCGTAATACATACCGCATTATTTATGGCTTCGGCTCACCATATCATCTCAACTTGAATGTAATTAATCATTGACCGTGCTCGTTTCGTCAGCGTCCGGTTCATCTGCTCAGCCGTTCCATTTTGCTGTGACGAATACGAAACTGTAGCTTGGTGCATAATTCCAGCCTGTCGCCACACTTTATCATGGCTATTGTTAATATATCCGCCAACATTGTCGGTGCGAATACATCTAATCTTAGCATCCAACTGATTCTCCATCATCGACTTGTACTTGATAGACTTATCGACCACGTCCGACTTGTGCGCAATATGATACGCGACAACATATCGTGACAATCGTCAGTAATTGTTACCATTAATCTCGTTCCACACAGTGACTTGGTCTCCATGGGACCCATCACGTCACTATGAATTCACGTCATTCTGAATTAGTTGAAGTAGTGGCGTCGTCTTACTTTACCGTAACTTGACTTAGGAAATGGCTTTACTGACGACTTGCAAGTCCACAAACTTCACATATGTCATCTTGGTCTTCCACATTAGCAGACTTATCTTCCATCGTGAATCCACTGACGCATTCTTGATTTTTAACGCCTTCATTGGTAGACGTTCTGATCGAGCGTGCCATGGACTTGGACTCACATTTGGCTCCACCGCGAACCACTTCACTCATGTTTGCAGATTCAACTTGTTCACATTCGAGAGCAAACAATTTCACCTTCTGGGTCACTTGTCTCACCACTTCATGCTCGTTCGTGATCTCGCATGTAACATTTGAGAGGTTATGTCAACCCTTAAGCAGAAAATTCAGCAATCGAAAGAAGTCTACAATACAGTTAAGGAACGTAGAGAACGTCTTCGATGCGGATGGACTTCTTGTTCTTCATTAAAGCTCGAATCGTCCCAATTCCAGCAGCTGTTACAGTTCCCCATTCGCCGAAATTTTAACCAACGTGCTGAGTGATCGTATTTCCGCAAACTCATCCTTGAATGGACACATGTGACTACTTGGACCACTGTCAATTTAGTCCCTTGTTCACTCACGGTAAACGCTTGTTCCGCATTCTTTTTCTTGTCAGGATTCTTCCAGAAATCTTGTTTCTTGTGTCCATATCGATTGCAGACATGACACTGTCCGGATAACTTGTTTCCCGTTTCCTTGGATCGAGCTCCCCCTGCTCTTGAAGCGTCGAGTAGCCTTCAAAGCAATTTCCCTTTATCCTTTCGAGCTATGACTTCGTACTCGCGACTAGGCATCTCCTTGGCTTGAAATAGATGGATGTCCCTCACGTTCTCAATAATCTTGACGATCTGATCGTATTCTTCGAACATATTCCAAGCAAAATCACGAGCTGTTCATCTCACGACACTTCATCTCCAATGGCTTACATCGGCGAGCAAAAGTTCACCGAACTTCAGGAAGTGTCCCATCACACTTCCACCCTTCTGCATCTTATATTCATGCACTGGCGACGCATCTGGACTCGATTATGAATGCTTCGACGAAGAAAGAAGCTCTTCTAAGTCTCATATGCCTCAGCCTTCGACCCTGCCAACCGAACCATGAATTGAAGACGTGGACTGACCATCGTGCATACATTCGCGAAGGCCTTCATGTCGTTGACTTTCCAAGCATACGCAATAGCATCGCATTTCACTCGAAGCCTTCGTAGAATCGAGATGGTCCAGCAAACCTTTCTTTGCAAGCTCTATTCGCGTATTAAATTCTCACACGAAATAATTGTCCTCATTTAGAACAGAATTGCATCTGCCATAATTGGGCTCATAAACCTATTCAGGTATATATAGCGGAGTAGTCGACTAGTCGGGAAGGAAGTAATTTGGAAAGTATATTAGTCATTTAGAGAACCTACTTTGCATTCGGCTAGCTAGCGCAGAAGAAGCAATAAGAAGGTCGTCCATCAGCCGTTATGTAGCTACATTTCAGCTACCGTTTGAAGCCCACAATCTGTAGTTTATAAAATAACGACGGTAATAAACGTAACGATGATATTGAGCGGCCACTACGTTTCCATCGTCATCATCTCCTAGTCGCACTTATGTAGTATCGTAGATTTTTGTTGACATTTTGGATTAGAACCTCAAATTACAAAAGTTGTGTAAAATTATTGTTTGCGAATTTAAATTACTATTTAATTATTGTAAATAGTTGTGGGGGCAATAATTAAGAAAGAGCGGTTTGTTTGAATTTAAATATAACTTCCACGGTCGTTCGTTACTTTTTTCGAGAAGGATGCAACTGGCTCTACTCAGTGGCTAGAGTGATTTATCTGATTAAACAAATAGATCTTCTTTGCAAATAGCTCTTCTTTGAAGTAACAACACTGCTAGTGGCTAATTTTAATATACACAATTAAATGATGAGGTTGTCACGCTTCCTCGTGAATAAATATTAACCTGAAGCTGTTTTGGCTTAGGTTTCATTACAGTCATTTATGGGAGAAGGGGCAATCTCGTATTCAATATATGTTTGTATTCGAGTGAGCTAGATCTTGACGCCATAGCAGTGCTTCCACTCAATAGATGCACTGTTTTTGGTGAAGCTTATTGGTGCATTGACTTAAAAATAAGGATTTAAAGTTTGTCTGACTTGCAGACGTTGTGGACGCGTCTCAAAAAGTGATCGACTCAGTCACTCGCACAGAGAAGGCATGCAATACAAGTTCGACTTGTAATTACCATTAGGCAGATGCATAAATAAAATCAAGCTGATTTATGTTTGCTTACCTCAACACGTGTAAAGTAATTCCCATATAAGTTATGTCTAACTTTATATGTTAGGTTTAGGGAGGATACATATTTCGTATGCACCGTGTATCTATATCGTATGTGACTGCTTCAAGACGGGTGCACCTTTGCTAGTACTGATAACAGTACTAGTCAACTTAAACTGATTACAGTGAAGGTGGGGTATTTCGACTACTTCACGTTCACGGCGTGAAAAGGAAAATTCTAAGTAGCTATAAAGTCTTGGCTACTAAGAGCAAATTCTAATGCTTTAAAATTGGGAGAAAGTAAAACTGTATTAATATATAAAGTAATAATAACGATCTTCTATCTACTGGCTTTAATATATTAAAATAATTAACAACGCAATGCGCCTCCTTGCGCAACGCCTAATCGCGTCTTGTAACGATTATTATGGTTGATTTCAACTTAAATTAACCAATCTCTTCTTGCACTTCATTCGGTACTATTGGAAAAGTTACGTCAAATTTGATAAAAATAATGATTTTGTGCTTCTTTATTTGTTTCCTCTCATACGAAATAATATTTATTATTCCTCTTATAGGAAATAATATATATGTAACGGGACACCCGTTACATCTATCCTACTTCAATATATAAGTCAATACTTACTTAAAAGTAGTAACTATTTAAAAAAGTTTTACCGCCATGTGACTCGTGTTTAAAAAATTTCATCTACTAAAAGATTTATGTGTATTTTTTGTTACACACACCCTCATTTCGAGAGAGCTTTAACCGTTAGACAATTCGAATCAATCATTTTCAACTCAAAAAACATTAACGGTATTAATTAAGTACTTACATCCGTATTCAACTGTCTTTTTCATTTCGCCACAGGATACCGTGCAGCTAAAAAGTTGAGATTGAAACTAACCTTCCAAAAAGATAAATTTCATTTTAGTATTATTTTTCTGATACAATAGAACCCAAAGCTCAACGCTAGTATCACATAGCTGGCGTCATCGGTCGAGTTCGCTTTCCATGCTTCGACTCCACTTGCATGAGGGCTCTAAGTTAATCCTATAAAAATGGGCACGCGCCAATGCATTGTCGAGTTCTTTAAGGCTGAGAAAGAGTTACGTTATTAACTAGTCGATATGAATCGACTTCCGACGTGAAAGAAACCTAGCTCCCCTTAACATGTTGGCTCAAGTCTAGTTAGTTCTTTAATTTTTTTTCATTTAACGTCCTCAAAGATAACACAATTTTAACTCGATGTGTATCTTTGCAGGGTCTTTGCAGGATGTCGAAGCAACAAGAATAGCACAAAATGTAGACTTATTGATGGGGTTTCCGGTAACGTGATTGCTCTCGTAAAGCTACTAGAGTGTTTTTTGAACTGCATGTTTTTTTAGAAAACGACAAAAATACAAAAATTATAGGTGCTTTGCAGAGCGGTTTTGAGCATTAGCGTAATCGTAATAAGATCAGCAATGGCTATAATCGAATTAAACAAATATAGCTTCTCTGTTGTAAGGTATATATTTTGCTGAAAACCGCGATAAACGAATGGTCGCATTTCAGAATTGTAAATAATCCAAATGCCGTATACCTTAATACTTAGGAGATACGGGAGTATGCTTTCATAAATAAATCGTGAGAAATGACAGGGAACATCACTTGCTTCCCACAAACGGGAGACCAGCTGCTTTCAGTGAAGGTTTGGCCCGTGGCCGACTACGCGGAATGCCACCAACAATGCCGAGAGCGAGGAATACCTGTGGAGTAGGTCGATGAATGCCCACTCGTTCTTGATGACGACACTGATGTCGGCCGACAGGCGTACGAAGCCCATTTCCGCCGGTGGATCACCGCCATGAGATATCCCATCCCCGAAATCTTCAGCTCGCCGCATCGGCTCGACTGGTTAGCGCTTCGACGTCTTCAATTTACATGGCCAAGGCGGTTGCTGATTAGCGGTGGGATGTCTGTCGTTGTATTGACCGAGACAGTCCTGCCCCCGACGCTCATTCTCCAAGAAGTCATCATCAAAAATCCAGAAGGGGAATCCACCCCACGACATCAACCCAAAGAGCCTTATAGGCCCGGTTTGGCGCGGACCGATTGAGTGGAACGCCTGTAAGCGTTCACGAGGTTGGCGCAGTCCTTCACGAGGCGGTCCTCCGGCTTCCACGTAGTACGGGCCTTCGAGCAGCCACGCCACCATACTCAGAACTTCTGCCGTCCCCTTTACGTTGATGTCCGACCAACTTTTTCACATGGAAGTATCGCTCTTCGTCGTGACTCAACAAGGGTTGAGGAGGACGAATCATACGTCAACGGCGTCGCTTGAAGCAGCTTACGACTTAGCTCGACGATGAACAAGAACTTGAATGACCATCAGCATTGGCTGGCTTCGTTGTATGATCGGGTGGAGATCATAAAGCGCCACCTTTTGATCTCTACGCAGGCTCCTGCACCTCCCTCGCACCAGTCTGCTTACCCCTTGCGTCATCCGTCGTACCCTTCAGGGCCACCTGCGAACACTTCCGGGACGACCGATCACCCACCAAGTGAGAGGTCTGCTGCGTCCCCGGCTGATAACTGTAGCGTCTGTTTCAGACCGGTCCGCCGGACCACTTGAGCACCCCAACATAAAATATCGGGTGCGTTGCCACAGCCGATGGAAAGCTCAAGATGTCGGTCAATAACCGTAAGCGGTCGCACGAAAACGGACGAAGCTTCGTACTCCCGACCACTGAAACCGCGTGCATAGGTAGATATCTTGCATTAAGTAGCACCAAATCACCAGTCTTAAACATTTGCGCATTTAGAGGACCATGACTGTCACTGTTTTCCTTTTGAAGCTCTTGAGCAGCAGCCATGACGTCCCTGACACGTAGCCTAATGGCTTCACCAGTTTCAATAAACGTCAGCAAATTGCGTTTGACCGACGGTCGAATCCATTTAGGCCTCAGGTTATCAGCGACACCCCCCATCCTCATTAGAAGCCATTGACAACAATAGGGAGTACGCGGATGCCACAACCCATTCACATAGAACAGGGAAAAACCTGTCGACGAATGCCGCATTATTCATTGCGAATATTACTTGCTCTAACTGCGCACTCCATTGGGATGGCTCATCCACGCAAACATTGCGAAACACATCCTCCAAAACACTGTTGACCGATTCGGTCTGACCGTCAGTCTGCGAATGATCCGCTGTAGACATATCCAGTCGAAACACCATCAGCCGAAAAACATGTTGCCAAAAGGTAGACACAAACTGAGGATCTCGATCACTCACGAAAGACTCCGGAAGTCCATGATGTCGAAACACGTTGTCGATGAACAGCTGTGCCGCCTGCAGTGCCGTTATGATTCGGCATACCGCCACTTGTCACACTACCTTGCTGAGGCGACACGCAAATACCATAATGCCCGTATGGCCATGCCGATCCGCCGAAATGTCGAGTATTAAGTCCATGCTTACTGAGCGCCAACAGTTCGCTGGGACCGACAAACTCTGCAGCGGCGCTACTGAAGACGGCAGAGGCTTCACTCGTTGACAAGTCTCGCACGTCTTGACATACGACCGGACCCACTTGTACATGTGGGGCCACCACAAGTCACGTGCCACAGACGGGTACGTCTTTTTGCGCCCCAAATGTTTACGATTCGGCGTATCATGTGCCTCAGAGAAAATTCGGTGACGTAAGTCCTTGTCGTTAGGGACGACCACGCGTCTTTTATCCCTCGAATTCACACTGTACAACAGGAGTCCATCGGACAGACTATACCGAATGGGATCTGCCTGCTGGCGCTTCGTCAACTTGATGGCTTCCGCAGAGGCGCTCAACACCTCTTCAACACCTTGAAAATCCGGGTCTTGAACACACGCCTTGCGTATAAGCTCGAACACTGAAGTTTCAAGATGCACAACGTGTCCGATTCGTAATCAGGACGTCTCGACAGGGCGTCCGCTAGCACGTTCTAATTTCCTGGCTTGTAAGCCACCGTGAATTGTATTCCGCAAAAAATGACAATTATTGCGCCATACCTTGTGAAAAGTGGGGCGACTGAGTCGCCGTCCTCAACGAGTCATGGTCTGTATAGACGACAAAGGGTTTACTGCCCAGCAGGTGAACCCGAACTTTGACAAGGGCGTACTTTATTGCGAGAAATTCCTTGTCGTGCACTGGATAATTCTTCTCAGTGGCCTTAAGCTGCCGCGATTGAAACGAAACACCCGCTAATTACCACTGGCATCCAGCTGCAACAGAGCACAGCCAATGGCAAAGTCTGATGTATCACACCAAACTAAATGGACTACCCTCGTCCGGCAACGCCAATGTTTGTGCCGACTGTAGGCTCAACTTAATCGCTTCAAAAGCTTGTTTAGCTCTCTCTGTCTACGATCAGGCCGCGTCGTCTTTCAGCAAGTTGTTCGATGGCCTGGCCATCTTTGCGTAATTTTCGCTGTACTTGTGCAAGTAGTTCACGAGGCCCAACTACTTGCGAAAACCTTTCGGGATGATGGCGTTGGCCATTGTGCAATTGCACGAATCTTCTCTGAATCCGCACGGATTCCACCCTTTCCAATGAAAAATTCCAGAAAGGGAATTGCTGCCGCCCCAAAGAGGCACTTGTTGATGTTCGCAAATAGTCGATTCTCGCGCATACACATCAACACCGCTCGAAGGTGCTCGATATGATCCTGAACATCCATCATACCCCCCCCCCTTCAGCCTTGCTGTGAACGAATATATTGTCGAAATTCGTCTGCGGCGAAGTGCCGCATCGGCCGAAAGAGCTGCGTATACAACCTATTAAACGTAGCTGGATCGTTGAAAACTCCTAAGGGCGTGACCAATCATTCCCACAACATCCCACTGGGAATTCTCACTGCTGTGAGAGGAATATCTGATTCTCTCATGTGATAGTTGTTAATAGCCGTCGACCATGTCGAGCGCGCTAAAAATGCTGCGGCCATGTTCTTCTGCAACACATAGATGCCGGACTTGTGACCGCATTCAGCTTGTTGAAAGCATGTATTATGCGCCATTTCTCATTGAGTTTACGCACACAAAACGTCGGCGACGAGTGTGGCGACTTCGGCTCTTGGACTAGGCCTGCTGCGTGCTTTTCTGCAAAGAATGCGTCTATCGCGTCCACTAGCTCCTTAGGCAGTGGTCACTGGTGCGTTGTACAGTACTTTGTACCCGGCTCCAGATCAATCTCGTGGCGTTTTCGAACCTGGTATCAGGTCGAATTTGTGTCGAGTGCTTTATCCTTAGGCAACTCGCACGGTACGGATTCAGGGAATATATCCTTGAATTCGATCAGATCCTTGCATAAAGGATTTGTCTTCAAGTACTTCAGGATTGGGACGTAATAAGTTCCATCCGAGTCTTCCCATTGAGGACACTTTCGTCCAACGATGAGCTGCTGAAAACCCGTTCGTTCTCAGGAACTACTTACGCTTACGCAGATCACGCAAGACCGTTTCGGTCTAGCGTTGGCAATTGAGTTATCTCCAAAGTTAACTTTGGAGGCGCTATCACATCAAGTGTATAAGCGCCTACACTTGATCGCTGTTTACTAAGACATAAATACCTCACGTTTCTCATTAAAACCTATTTCTAAAGGTTCCTGGGACACTTTGGCCACAGGTTTTTGGGGACTAATTTTTCCGCAGACTTTTGGGGACTTACTGCATCAAGTTTTATATTAGGTGCATTCACATTGGAAGGGATGACGGCTAGCGTCATTCGTAATCCGAGGTATTCAGAATAATACGCATGCATGTAGGGGTGCACATCTACAGAGGTAGCATCCATTGATTGGATAATAGGTTTATATTAATTTGACTTATAAATCAGTCTTAGAACTACTTCCTCGTTAACAAGTGCGCACGTGAAGCCGGAGTACTTCTTCCGTTACGACACTTGTACTAAGGTACTTAGTTCGCTGGGTGAGGTCGGTTAGGCGACCGCCAACTACCTCACTGTGCTAGAAGGTGAGTGCTTAAGTAGAGCGTGGCCACTATAGTACCGCCCACCTACATTTTAGCTGCTATAAGAAATGTCGAAGGTTTTTTTCGCTCTCTACATACGAAAGGTCCATTGGTTTTGGACCTCCGCTTTCTTGTCGCATACGTGGCCAAAAATAAGTCTCAGAGTGGACAAAAGCCTTTTCCAAGCTAAATCCTCCTGTTCTGCTACAGAGATCGTTTGATCTAGCGTCTCTAATTCAAGCCGAAACAGGTGGGTTTTGACAGGACCATCTGCAGGATCTTTGTTTATTAACTGGATGACTCACGATAGAACTTACAAGTATCGCATGTTGGGCATATGCGTGAAAACCACGCCTGCCCTGCTTTAAATACAGGAGCTCTGCTCGAACCCTGAATTCAGCACTGACAGCTCAAATGTTTGCCTGAACCGGGCTTTGAAGACCTCATATGACCCAAAATCAATGTATCGTGATGTTTGAGCTCTAAAGTCCAAGATTTGGCACGTCGGGCTAAGTTGAACATGCCAAAGTTCGCTTTCGTCACATAATCACTGTGCGGCGAGCT
Source organism: Bremia lactucae (assembly GCF_004359215.1). NCBI lineage: Eukaryota > Oomycota > Peronosporomycetes > Peronosporales > Peronosporaceae > Bremia > Bremia lactucae. Next base: position 4,392 of record NW_027152079.1, on the reverse strand, counting down.
TTAAATGGCATCGTCTAATTCGACGTTTAATCTTATTAGGAAGTCGCCCTCGTCGGCCTTCGACTTAAAGATTTCAATCTTTAAGCTTTCGGATCGACGCGGAAGGGTCGGTCCGCTAGCAGCATGCAAATACTGCTGTCACACTGTTGAGCGCCCTGTTGTCTTAACACTTCTGCGTGTTAAGAGCCTTGCTGGTGAGGCAAGGGTACTTTTTTTCTGGCCACGTCGATATCACCTCGGCGATGGACGCATGTTGTTCGTCTTTTTGTAAAGCGTACACATTGCGCCTTCCGCTGGCCCGCCTACAGCCAAACTCATAAGTTCGACCAATTTCATTTCGAGTTCATTGAAGTGAGTAAGCCTCTCACACACTGCATGAAAGCAATATTGAGGTGCGGATGGCTCTACCAAGTACTGTAAACAATTAAAATAAACTTGTTAAGAAATGTCGTGGCATCATTCGCCACATACTCTATACAACGGCGTGCACATGCACAAGAATAGTCTGTAAATTTAATTAATGTCAGTAACTGGGTACTGTTGAAATGCTAAGTTCAACGCGATTTAGTTTGGCCGTCACCAAAAAAATTAAAAAGCAAGATTATTGTCGTGACCGAAAAAGGAGAAGCAAATCGACTAAATTTGTCAATTTAAATGCGTACAGAATTTACTGCTGAGAAAGGAATATCCTGTTTACACATTATGATCTGGTAGAATCCATCCATCGGATCCTATGACAAAAAAGTACCCTTTGACATGCCATCAATGATTACGTCTTTTCGTGGTATCGGCGTTTGAGCCGCTGCCGTTGTAGCGTTCAATTTGTTGAACGCATGTACAATCCGCCACGCTCCTGTTGCTTTCCGCACAGAGAAGGTCGGAGAGTTATATGGGGAGGTCAACATGCTCACATGGCCCTCAGCTAAGGTGTCGGCAAAAATTTGTCGGTCGCTAGTACTTGTCCACAATGGTCCATGCTTCATATTACAGTATTTCGAACATGTTTATTGATCGGTTTCGTGTCGAGTGCTTTTGTCCTTAGGCAACTCGCACGTTACGGATTCTGGGAATTTATCCTTGGATTCGATCAAATCCTTAAGACTCCCAGGATTGAGACTTGAAACGTTCAATTCGAGTATTTTCGCAAAGGACACTTTCGTCCATCGATGAGCTGCTGAGAACCCGTTCGCTTTCAGGAAATACTATTGCCGACCGAATATCGGCCACGTACTTGTCGTCTGTGATAATTACACAGACCTGATTGACTTTGCCATTACGCAGAGCACGCAGAAACCGTTTCGGCTCAAGCGTTGGCAAATGACTTATCTTCGAAAAATTAATTTTGGAGGCGTAATCAGATCGGTGCACAAGCGCCTTCACTTGATCTGTTGTTCCCCAAGACATTTAACATCTCAGTTTTATCATTTAAACTTATTTCTTAAGGTTCCTGGGACCCTTTGAACAAGTTTCTTGGTTCTTATTCCTCAAACATTTTGGGACGTCTTCCTTACACATTTATGAAGCATTCCCCCAACGGCGTCAAATTATGGTTGCGCAACCACAGCGAGATCCTCCACGATCGACTTTCCCAGTCAATTTTTTTATTTTTTGCACCGTCTCCTATCGACATGCGTATCAAATTTTCTTGGATGTTGCTTTCTGAACAAGCATTCATGTTTCAATCCACCCGACTTAATCGAGTGGTCGAACTTCGACACTGCATGTCGTTTGCACAGCCGTCGGAATCTAACTCCACAGTGTGATGGGTAGTTATACCGAGGTCTTGTGCAGTCTAGTACGACTGCACAAGACTCAAGCGCACTGTCATCCTCGTTAGAGGTATATCGCCCCGAGCCGATTGAGCCTCAGTCTTATATCGAATGAAATTGCTAAACGCTCCACAATCAATTAGTGTAACGGGTGTCCCGTTATAAAAAATATTTTTTCCTATAGGAGGTATAATATATAATTATTATTTTCTATGAGAGGAAATAAATAAAGAAGCACAAAATAATTAAATCTTATTAATGTTGAGTTAGTTGTGCCAAATTCACCAAATTTGGTAATATTGACTTGATAAGACATTGGTTCTATTATTTGGTTGATTTCAGCTTAAATCAACCCCGCCAATCGTTACAAGACACGATTAGGCGTCGCGCAAGGAAGCGCATTGCATAATTAGTTATTGATATATTAAGGCCTGTAATTAGAAGATTGTTATGAATAACCAAATATACTAATACAGTTTACTTTTTCTCTATTGTTAAGCCTTAAATTTTATCTTTAGTAGCTAACTGTTCTTAGCTGCTTAGAATCTTCCTCTGCACGACGTGTACGTGAAATAGTCATCACCTTTACTGTAATTAGTGTAGGTTGACTAGTACTGTTATCAGTTACTAGCAAGAAGTGCCCCGTTAGACCTGGTAGCACTTCGAAGGCCGTTCAGTTGCCTACGCACGTTCCATCCAACATGAACATGTTGGATGAAGAGGAAAGGAGCTAGCAAGCCCCTCAAGAATGCTATCACGCAACATTTGTTCACTCATTTGAGCGACCGTGAATGGAGAGCGGACAAACGCATGAGTTTGGTCGTAGGTGGGACAGCCGTTGGCGCCATGCTGTTCACTTTGAACATAGCTGAACAGCATGCGGCCATAGCCGAGTTCATACAACATGGACTCAACGGCGAAGAAAAAGTAGCCTTGCTTTACCAGCAAGGCTCTCAACACGCAGAGTTGTTCAGAGAACTGAGAGCTCGACATTTGGAACTGCTGAGACAGCAATTACAGGCTGCTAGCGGACCAACGCTTCCGCGTCGAACCGAAAGCCTTAAGATCGAAATCTTAAAGTTTAAGGCAGTCGAAGAGAGTCGCCATTGAAGCTCGCCGCGTCAATGATAATGCGACAAAAGTGAAATTTGGAACGTCTATCTTAGCTAGACGTGCCAAATATTGAACCTTAGGGTTTAAGCTTACAACCCATTGGTTTTTAGGTCGTATGATGGCTTCCAGACCCAGCGCAAGGTAAACATTTGAGCCGCCACGTGCCGAATTCAGGGCTCGAGCTGTGGTCCAGGATTTTCTTAAGTAGGGCAAGCGTGACCTTCACGCTTATGCCCAAAATACAGATCTATAATTAGTTGTATCGTGATTCATCCAACAGATGAACAAACACAGGTAACTGTGTTTATTAAAGTTTTTGCAGACGGTCCTGTTAATACCCCACTGTTCCAGCTTGAACGCGAGACGCTAGACCAAGCGATCTATGTAGCAAAATAGGAGGACTTCAGCCCTCAACAAGCTTTCGTCCACTCTGGAGCTTGTCATTTTCAACTAAGCACATCCTACAATTGCCAGCAATTTGTAATTTTTCTTGAAAACAGAATTTGGTAAAGAAGCGGTTTATGAAGGTCAACATAACTAACTGCCCCAGGTGATGAGACCAACCTCATCACCTTGCAAATAAATGTGTCAAATAAGTTGCCACTTAAGTCCCTAGTTGGTTTTAGGGCGTCAAAATATTTAATTCGACACCAATCGTTAGAAGATCGCAGACTCAAACTTATTAAGTGCGATATTTATCTAGCGAGGATGACAGTGCTCCTAGCAACAGGCGCACCTGTAACAGTAAAGACACGTGTGGTTGGTATTTAATACAGGTTAACGGGTAACAGTACGATGATGAATTCATCGGACTGAATTTGGACGACAAATTTGATGTCATCCATGGTTTATCATGCTCAAAAAGTTCGAGCCCTGCATAAATTGGCATCATTTAGTCGTGACGATACCTGCCTATCGTTCATCAAATGACCATCTGATGAACGTCTGGGAGCTTCCACAAGCGTGTGGATGTCCTACGAGTGAGTGTGATGGCCTCACTTGTGGATCGGCCGTTTGCACGACTGCACAAGACCTCAGTGTAAGTACCCATCACACTGTGGCGTTAGACACCGACGGCTGTGCACAAGCACATAAGCGTTGAAGTTTGACTACTCCCCCCCTTTAAGAACAAATTTACATTTTGAAATTCGCCAAAGAGGACAGAAGTAGCGATCTACTTTACGCGTGGCTTGGTTCTCTCTTTCACTCTTCTATCTGTGTCGTACACGGAGCATAATATGCCACCTAAAAGGAGCAACACTGGTGGGTCGTCTGCAACGACACCCACTCAATCACGCGCTAAGCGCAATGGCCGCGTTAACCCGCCGGCAGCGTCTCCAATGCCTTAGTCGAAACGCCGACAGCTACTGCTGCTATCGCGTTAACAGGGCTAAAGGATCCATCCCACTTTAACAGTGAGGATGTTGATCCGTCGCTCATTGTCGACTACAATGAGTCGACACCGTTGCCGTCACCTCATAGTAGTGATGCGGACAACGAGCTCATGAGG
>NW_027152078.1:0-46493 GCF_004359215.1 Bremia lactucae | reverse complement strand
CTAGTCGTCTTTGTAGACCGAGTGAGCAAAATGGTGCATTTAGCACCATTTAAAAAACATCGATCTAAGGCAAGGAGGCAGCTCCATTGTCCCTGGATCATGGATACCGACTACACGGGATGCCCAAGTCCATAGTACTGGACCGGGATCCACATTTAACGTCTGGTTTCTGGCGACATGTATTTGAGCTGCTAAAGTAGCAAGCTCCACATGTTGACCACGGATCATCTTTAGACGTGCCAATCAGGTCGTGGTGGATGTCTTACGCACGATAGCAACTCCCAAAGAATAAAGAAAACACTAATATGAAGACGCACCCGTATTGTACGTGGGTCGCCTGAAACGATATGTAGACCCAAATGAGGTCACATACCCCCATCCGTCATAGGAGACCGATGGTGACGCCGACTGTGAGTCGAGCTTCGATCGGGTGAAGGGGACGGAGAAGGCGAAAAACTTTCAGCCGATCGACTCCTCTCACCAAGGAATGGACTCAAAGAGCGAGGGACATCACGTGAATAACGCGGATCTCTCAGCATTATCTTCTCCAGAAGGTCCAAGCGAGTCTTCAGGCGTTCATAACCCTGACGAGCCTTCGCTCGGACATCATCAAGATCTGAGGTCAGTCGCAAAAGTTGCCCCGCGAGATCCACAATACGTCGTTCAGCAGGGCTAAACGCCTCCAACTGAATGGACGAAGGTAGGCAGCCGCGAGTAGGTGGAAGAAATCGTCACTCCGATTGGGCGCCCCCTGCACTGATGGATGCGGGTGGGGATCAATGCTTTCTTGTTGGAAGGTTGCTTGTCACCGCTCCGTGAGGAAAAAGTTATCAGATCCTCGTCCAATGGAAAGGTTATCCGAAGAGTTTCGACTCTTGGGAACCGATCGATACCCTTCGTATTGATGTGCCCGCCTTGGTGGCTGCCTATGAAAAGGAGCACCAACTGAGGCCTATTTGCTAGTCTCAAATAGACTAGCAGAAGCAGCGTTGTGAGAAGAAACAGAGGGTACATAACCGCGCATGATTTCTTTCACACGCAAGCGGGCGAATTTAATTTGTTGCGACCGCTGTGTCATCGCATCGGAATGCGGATGAATGCGGCGCAAGAATTCCGCCTTGTATTGGTCGGGCGTTTCATTTGAACGCAACACGGCCGGGATCGGGAGAATACGCTCAAGCGATTTTCCCTGAGCCTTCCATGGTTAAAGACGCCATAATAATTAAATGCGTCAAGAAGAGCGCGCTCTAGGAGCGACGCTCTTGGCCCGTTTAAACGAGGCCATACAGATGAACGGGGCATCGGTGATATGCCACCCGTCACATAGCCACGTTCAAAATGACTGGCTTGTGACACCGACTGAGAACGTTCACGTGTCGTCGGCGGAGCTTAAGGCTCTGAATCCTCGATGTCAGAACCATTATGGATAATGGTCTGAGCATAAGGTGTTATGGTTTAATCCAACGAAGAAGCGGGTGGGCCTTAATGGGTAGCGCTATCATTAATAGTCGCTGCACTATCTAACGCAGACGACGAGACAGCATTCGTAAATATTCTGTCACCATGTTGTGAGCCATGAGAGACGTTTGGATGGGCAACAATGCGCCATCATCCTTCCTCATGATCTCGTTGTCCGCATCACTACTATGAGGTGACGTCAACGATGCCGACTCGTTGTAGTCGACAATGAGCAACGGATCATCATCTCACTGGTAAAGTGGGATGGATCCTTAAGCCACGTTAACGCGATAGCAGCAGTAGCTGTCGGCGTTTCGACTAAGGCATTGGAGACGCTGCCGGCGGGTTAACGCGGCCATTGCGCTTAGCGCGTGATTGAGTGGGTGTCGTTGCAGACGACCCACCAGTGTTGCTCCTTTTAGGTGGCATATTATGCTCCGTGTACGACACAGATAGAAGAGTGAAAGAGAGAACCAAGCCACGCGTAAAGTAGATCGCTACTTCTGTCCTCTTTGGCGAATTTCAAAATGTAAATTTGTTCTTAAAGGGGGGGAGTAGTCAAACTTCAACGCTTATGTGCTTGTGCACAGCCGTCGGTGTCTAACGCCACAGTGTGATGGGTACTTACACTGAGGTCTTGTGCAGTCGTGCAAACGGCCGATCCACAAGTGAGGCCATCACACTCACTCGTAGGACATCCACACGCTTGTGGAAGCTCCCAGACGTTCATCAGATGGTCATTTGATGAACGATAGGCAGGTATCGTCACGACTAAATGATGCCAATTTATGCAGGGCTCGAACTTTTTGAGCATGATAAACCATGGATGACATCAAATTTGTCGTCCAAATTCAGTCCGATGAATTCATCATCGTACTGTTACCCGTTAACCTGTATTAAATACCAACCACACGTGTCTTTACTGTTACAGGTGCGCCTGTTGCTAGGAGCACTGTCATCCTCGCTAGATAAATATCGCACTTAATAAGTTTGAGTCTGCGATCTTCTAACGATTGGTGTCGAATTAAATATTTTGACGCCCTAAAACCAACTAGGGACTTAAGTGGCAACTTATTTGACACATTTATTTGCAAGGTGATGAGGTTGGTCTCATCACCTGGGGCAGTTAGTTATGTTGACCTTCATAAACCGCTTCTTTACCAAATTCTGTTTTCAAGAAAAATTACAAATTGCTGGCAATTGTAGGATGTGCTTAGTTGAAAATGACAAGCTCCAGAGTGGACGAAAGCTTGTTGAGGGCTGAAGTCCTCCTATTTTGCTACATAGATCGCTTGGTCTAGCGTCTCGCGTTCAAGCTGGAACAGTGGGGTATTAACAGGACCGTCTGCAAAAACTTTAATAAACACAGTTACCTGTGTTTGTTCATCTGTTGGATGAATCACGATACAACTAATTATAGATCTGTATTTTGGGCATAAGCGTGAAGGTCACGCTTGCCCTACTTAAGAAAATCCTGGACCACAGCTCGAGCCCTGAATTCGGCACGTGGCGGCTCAAATGTTTACCTTGCGCTGGGTCTGGAAGCCATCATACGACCTAAAAACCAATGGGTTGTAAGCTTAAACCCTAAGGTTCAATATTTGGCACGTCTAGCTAAGATAGACGTTCCAAATTTCACTTTTGTCGCATTATCATTGACGCGGCGAGCTTCAATGGCGACTCTCTTCGACTGCCTTAAACTTTAAGATTTCGATCTTAAGGCTTTCGGTTCGACGCGGAAGCGTTGGTCCGCTAGCAGCCTGTAATTGCTGTCTCAGCAGTTCCAAATGTCGAGCTCTCAGTTCTCTGAACAACTCTGCGTGTTGAGAGCCTTGCTGGTAAAGCAAGGCTACTTTTTCTTCGCCGTTGAGTCCATGTTGTATGAACTCGGCTATGGCCGCATGCTGTTCAGCTATGTTCAAAGTGAACAGCATGGCGCCAACGGCTGTCCCACCTACGACCAAACTCATGCGTTTGTCCGCTCTCCATTCACGGTCGCTCAAATGAGTGAACAAATGTTGCGTGATAGCATTCTTGAGGGGCTTGCTAGCTCCTTTCCTCTTCATCCAACATGTTCATGTTGGATGGAACGTGCGTAGGCAACTGAACGGCCTTCGAAGTGCTACCAGGTCTAACGGGGCACTTCTTGCTAGTAACTGATAACAGTACTAGTCAACCTACACTAATTACAGTAAAGGTGATGACTATTTCACGTACACGTCGTGCAGAGGAAGATTCTAAGCAGCTAAGAACAGTTAGCTACTAAAGATAAAATTTAAGGCTTAACAATAGAGAAAAAGTAAACTGTATTAGTATATTTGGTTATTCATAACAATCTTCTAATTACAGGCCTTAATATATCAATAACTAATTATGCAATGCGCTTCCTTGCGCGACGCCTAATCGTGTCTTGTAACGATTGGCGGGGTTGATTTAAGCTGAAATCAACCAAATAATAGAACCAATGTCTTATCAAGTCAATATTACCAAATTTGGTGAATTTGGCACAACTAACTCAACATTAATAAGATTTAATTATTTTGTGCTTCTTTATTTATTTCCTCTCATAGAAAATAATAATTATATATTATACCTCCTATAGGAAAAAATATTTTTTATAACGGGACACCCGTTACACTAATTGATTGTGGAGCGTTTAGCAATTTCATTCGATATAAGACTGAGGCTCAATCGGCTCGGGGCGATATACCTCTAACGAGGATGACAGTGCGCTTGAGTCTTGTGCAGTCGTACTAGACTGCACAAGACCTCGGTATAACTACCCATCACACTGTGGAGTTAGATTCCGACGGCTGTGCAAACGACATGCAGTGTCGAAGTTCGACCACTCGATTAAGTCGGGTGGATTGAAACATGAATGCTTGTTCAGAAAGCAACATCCAAGAAAATTTGATACGCATGTCGATAGGAGACGGTGCAAAAAATAAAAAAATTGACTGGGAAAGTCGATCGTGGAGGATCTCGCTGTGGTTGCGCAACCATAATTTGACGCCGTTGGGGGAATGCTTCATAAATGTGTAAGGAAGACGTCCCAAAATGTTTGAGGAATAAGAACCAAGAAACTTGTTCAAAGGGTCCCAGGAACCTTAAGAAATAAGTTTAAATGATAAAACTGAGATGTTAAATGTCTTGGGGAACAACAGATCAAGTGAAGGCGCTTGTGCACCGATCTGATTACGCCTCCAAAATTAATTTTTCGAAGATAAGTCATTTGCCAACGCTTGAGCCGAAACGGTTTCTGCGTGCTCTGCGTAATGGCAAAGTCAATCAGGTCTGTGTAATTATCACAGACGACAAGTACGTGGCCGATATTCGGTCGGCAATAGTATTTCCTGAAAGCGAACGGGTTCTCAGCAGCTCATCGATGGACGAAAGTGTCCTTTGCGAAAATACTCGAATTGAACGTTTCAAGTCTCAATCCTGGGAGTCTTAAGGATTTGATCGAATCCAAGGATAAATTCCCAGAATCCGTAACGTGCGAGTTGCCTAAGGACAAAAGCACTCGACACGAAACCGATCAATAAACATGTTCGAAATACTGTAATATGAAGCATGGACCATTGTGGACAAGTACTAGCGACCGACAAATTTTTGCCGACACCTTAGCTGAGGGCCATGTGAGCATGTTGACCTCCCCATATAACTCTCCGACCTTCTCTGTGCGGAAAGCAACAGGAGCGTGGCGGATTGTACATGCGTTCAACAAATTGAACGCTACAACGGCAGCGGCTCAAACGCCGATACCACGAAAAGACGTAATCATTGATGGCATGTCAAAGGGTACTTTTTTGTCATAGGATCCGATGGATGGATTCTACCAGATCATAATGTGTAAACAGGATATTCCTTTCTCAGCAGTAAATTCTGTACGCATTTAAATTGACAAATTTAGTCGATTTGCTTCTCCTTTTTCGGTCACGACAATAATCTTGCTTTTTAATTTTTTTGGTGACGGCCAAACTAAATCGCGTTGAACTTAGCATTTCAACAGTACCCAGTTACTGACATTAATTAAATTTACAGACTATTCTTGTGCATGTGCACGCCGTTGTATAGAGTATGTGGCGAATGATGCCACGACATTTCTTAACAAGTTTATTTTAATTGTTTACAGTACTTGGTAGAGCCATCCGCACCTCAATATTGCTTTCATGCAGTGTGTGAGAGGCTTACTCACTTCAATGAACTCGAAATGAAATTGGTCGAACTTATGAGTTTGGCTGTAGGCGGGCCAGCGGAAGGCGCAATGTGTACGCTTTACAAAAAGACGAACAACATGCGTCCATCGCCGAGGTGATATCGACGTGGCCAGAAAAAAAGTACCCTTGCCTCACCAGCAAGGCTCTTAACACGCAGAAGTGTTAAGACAACAGGGCGCTCAACAGTGTGACAGCAGTATTTGCATGCTGCTAGCGGACCGACCCTTCCGCGTCGATCCGAAAGCTTAAAGATTGAAATCTTTAAGTCGAAGGCCGACGAGGGCGACTTCCTAATAAGATTAAACGTCGAATTAGACGATGCCATTTAAAGCTCGCCGCACAGTGATTATGTGACGAAAGCGAACTTTGGCATGTTCAACTTAGCCCGACGTGCCAAATCTTGGACTTTAGAGCTCAAACATCACGATACATTGATTTTGGGTCATATGAGGTCTTCAAAGCCCGGTTCAGGCAAACATTTGAGCTGTCAGTGCTGAATTCAGGGTTCGAGCAGAGCTCCTGTATTTAAAGCAGGGCAGGCGTGGTTTTCACGCATATGCCCAACATGCGATACTTGTAAGTTCTATCGTGAGTCATCCAGTTAATAAACAAAGATCCTGCAGATGGTCCTGTCAAAACCCACCTGTTTCGGCTTGAATTAGAGACGCTAGATCAAACGATCTCTGTAGCAGAACAGGAGGATTTAGCTTGGAAAAGGCTTTTGTCCACTCTGAGACTTATTTTTGGCCACGTATGCGACAAGAAAGCGGAGGTCCAAAACCAATGGACCTTTCGTATGTAGAGAGCGAAAAAAACCTTCGACATTTCTTATAGCAGCTAAAATGTAGGTGGGCGGTACTATAGTGGCCACGCTCTACTTAAGCACTCACCTTCTAGCACAGTGAGGTAGTTGGCGGTCGCCTAACCGACCTCACCCAGCGAACTAAGTACCTTAGTACAAGTGTCGTAACGGAAGAAGTACTCCGGCTTCACGTGCGCACTTGTTAACGAGGAAGTAGTTCTAAGACTGATTTATAAGTCAAATTAATATAAACCTATTATCCAATCAATGGATGCTACCTCTGTAGATGTGCACCCCTACATGCATGCGTATTATTCTGAATACCTCGGATTACGAATGACGCTAGCCGTCATCCCTTCCAATGTGAATGCACCTAATATAAAACTTGATGCAGTAAGTCCCCAAAAGTCTGCGGAAAAATTAGTCCCCAAAAACCTGTGGCCAAAGTGTCCCAGGAACCTTTAGAAATAGGTTTTAATGAGAAACGTGAGGTATTTATGTCTTAGTAAACAGCGATCAAGTGTAGGCGCTTATACACTTGATGTGATAGCGCCTCCAAAGTTAACTTTGGAGATAACTCAATTGCCAACGCTAGACCGAAACGGTCTTGCGTGATCTGCGTAAGCGTAAGTAGTTCCTGAGAACGAACGGGTTTTCAGCAGCTCATCGTTGGACGAAAGTGTCCTCAATGGGAAGACTCGGATGGAACTTATTACGTCCCAATCCTGAAGTACTTGAAGACAAATCCTTTATGCAAGGATCTGATCGAATTCAAGGATATATTCCCTGAATCCGTACCGTGCGAGTTGCCTAAGGATAAAGCACTCGACACAAATTCGACCTGATACCAGGTTCGAAAACGCCACGAGATTGATCTGGAGCCGGGTACAAAGTACTGTACAACGCACCAGTGACCACTGCCTAAGGAGCTAGTGGACGCGATAGACGCATTCTTTGCAGAAAAGCACGCAGCAGGCCTAGTCCAAGAGCCGAAGTCGCCACACTCGTCGCCGACGTTTTGTGTGCGTAAACTCAATGAGAAATGGCGCATAATACATGCTTTCAACAAGCTGAATGCGGTCACAAGTCCGGCATCTATGTGTTGCAGAAGAACATGGCCGCAGCATTTTTAGCGCGCTCGACATGGTCGACGGCTATTAACAACTATCACATGAGAGAATCAGATATTCCTCTCACAGCAGTGAGAATTCCCAGTGGGATGTTGTGGGAATGATTGGTCACGCCCTTAGGAGTTTTCAACGATCCAGCTACGTTTAATAGGTTGTATACGCAGCTCTTTCGGCCGATGCGGCACTTCGCCGCAGACGAATTTCGACAATATATTCGTTCACAGCAAGGCTGAAGGGGGGGGGGTATGATGGATGTTCAGGATCATATCGAGCACCTTCGAGCGGTGTTGATGTGTATGCGCGAGAATCGACTATTTGCGAACATCAACAAGTGCCTCTTTGGGGCGGCAGCAATTCCCTTTCTGGAATTTTTCATTGGAAAGGGTGGAATCCGTGCGGATTCAGAGAAGATTCGTGCAATTGCACAATGGCCAACGCCATCATCCCGAAAGGTTTTCGCAAGTAGTTGGGCCTCGTGAACTACTTGCACAAGTACAGCGAAAATTACGCAAAGATGGCCAGGCCATCGAACAACTTGCTGAAAGACGACGCGGCCTGATCGTAGACAGAGAGAGCTAAACAAGCTTTTGAAGCGATTAAGTTGAGCCTACAGTCGGCACAAACATTGGCGTTGCCGGACGAGGGTAGTCCATTTAGTTTGGTGTGATACATCAGACTTTGCCATTGGCTGTGCTCTGTTGCAGCTGGATGCCAGTGGTAATTAGCGGGTGTTTCGTTTCAATCGCGGCAGCTTAAGGCCACTGAGAAGAATTATCCAGTGCACGACAAGGAATTTCTCGCAATAAAGTACGCCCTTGTCAAAGTTCGGGTTCACCTGCTGGGCAGTAAACCCTTTGTCGTCTATACAGACCATGACTCGTTGAGGACGGCGACTCAGTCGCCCCACTTTTCACAAGGTATGGCGCAATAATTGTCATTTTTTGCGGAATACAATTCACGGTGGCTTACAAGCCAGGAAATTAGAACGTGCTAGCGGACGCCCTGTCGAGACGTCCTGATTACGAATCGGACACGTTGTGCATCTTGAAACTTCAGTGTTCGAGCTTATACGCAAGGCGTGTGTTCAAGACCCGGATTTTCAAGGTGTTGAAGAGGTGTTGAGCGCCTCTGCGGAAGCCATCAAGTTGACGAAGCGCCAGCAGGCAGATCCCATTCGGTATAGTCTGTCCGATGGACTCCTGTTGTACAGTGTGAATTCGAGGGATAAAAGACGCGTGGTCGTCCCTAACGACAAGGACTTACGTCACCGAATTTTCTCTGAGGCACATGATACGCCGAATCGTAAACATTTGGGGCGCAAAAAGACGTACCCGTCTGTGGCACGTGACTTGTGGTGGCCCCACATGTACAAGTGGGTCCGGTCGTATGTCAAGACGTGCGAGACTTGTCAACGAGTGAAGCCTCTGCCGTCTTCAGTAGCGCCGCTGCAGAGTTTGTCGGTCCCAGCGAACTGTTGGCGCTCAGTAAGCATGGACTTAATACTCGACATTTCGGCGGATCGGCATGGCCATACGGGCATTATGGTATTTGCGTGTCGCCTCAGCAAGGTAGTGTGACAAGTGGCGGTATGCCGAATCATAACGGCACTGCAGGCGGCACAGCTGTTCATCGACAACGTGTTTCGACATCATGGACTTCCGGAGTCTTTCGTGAGTGATCGAGATCCTCAGTTTGTGTCTACCTTTTGGCAACATGTTTTTCGGCTGATGGTGTTTCGACTGGATATGTCTACAGCGGATCATTCGCAGACTGACGGTCAGACCGAATCGGTCAACAGTGTTTTGGAGGATGTGTTTCGCAATGTTTGCGTGGATGAGCCATCCCAATGGAGTGCGCAGTTAGAGCAAGTAATATTCGCAATGAATAATGCGGCATTCGTCGACAGGTTTTTCCCTGTTCTATGTGAATGGGTTGTGGCATCCGCGTACTCCCTATTGTTGTCAATGGCTTCTAATGAGGATGGGGGGTGTCGCTGATAACCTGAGGCCTAAATGGATTCGACCGTCGGTCAAACGCAATTTGCTGACGTTTATTGAAACTGGTGAAGCCATTAGGCTACGTGTCAGGGACGTCATGGCTGCTGCTCAAGAGCTTCAAAAGGAAAACAGTGACAGTCATGGTCCTCTAAATGCGCAAATGTTTAAGACTGGTGATTTGGTGCTACTTAATGCAAGATATCTACCTATGCACGCGGTTTCAGTGGTCGGGAGTACGAAGCTTCGTCCGTTTTCGTGCGACCGCTTACGGTTATTGACCGACATCTTGAGCTTTCCATCGGCTGTGGCAACGCACCCGATATTTTATGTTGGGGTGCTCAAGTGGTCCGGCGGACCGGTCTGAAACAGACGCTACAGTTATCAGCCGGGGACGCAGCAGACCTCTCACTTGGTGGGTGATCGGTCGTCCCGGAAGTGTTCGCAGGTGGCCCTGAAGGGTACGACGGATGACGCAAGGGGTAAGCAGACTGGTGCGAGGGAGGTGCAGGAGCCTGCGTAGAGATCAAAAGGTGGCGCTTTATGATCTCCACCCGATCATACAACGAAGCCAGCCAATGCTGATGGTCATTCAAGTTCTTGTTCATCGTCGAGCTAAGTCGTAAGCTGCTTCAAGCGACGCCGTTGACGTATGATTCGTCCTCCTCAACCCTTGTTGAGTCACGACGAAGAGCGATACTTCCATGTGAAAAAGTTGGTCGGACATCAACGTAAAGGGGACGGCAGAAGTTCTGAGTATGGTGGCGTGGCTGCTCGAAGGCCCGTACTACGTGGAAGCCGGAGGACCGCCTCGTGAAGGACTGCGCCAACCTCGTGAACGCTTACAGGCGTTCCACTCAATCGGTCCGCGCCAAACCGGGCCTATAAGGCTCTTTGGGTTGATGTCGTGGGGTGGATTCCCCTTCTGGATTTTTGATGATGACTTCTTGGAGAATGAGCGTCGGGGGCAGGACTGTCTCGGTCAATACAACGACAGACATCCCACCGCTAATCAGCAACCGCCTTGGCCATGTAAATTGAAGACGTCGAAGCGCTAACCAGTCGAGCCGATGCGGCGAGCTGAAGATTTCGGGGATGGGATATCTCATGGCGGTGATCCACCGGCGGAAATGGGCTTCGTACGCCTGTCGGCCGACATCAGTGTCGTCATCAAGAACGAGTGGGCATTCATCGACCTACTCCACAGGTATTCCTCGCTCTCGGCATTGTTGGTGGCATTCCGCGTAGTCGGCCACGGGCCAAACCTTCACTGAAAGCAGCTGGTCTCCCGTTTGTGGGAAGCAAGTGATGTTCCCTGTCATTTCTCACGATTTATTTATGAAAGCATACTCCCGTATCTCCTAAGTATTAAGGTATACGGCATTTGGATTATTTACAATTCTGAAATGCGACCATTCGTTTATCGCGGTTTTCAGCAAAATATATACCTTACAACAGAGAAGCTATATTTGTTTAATTCGATTATAGCCATTGCTGATCTTATTACGATTACGCTAATGCTCAAAACCGCTCTGCAAAGCACCTATAATTTTTGTATTTTTGTCGTTTTCTAAAAAAACATGCAGTTCAAAAAACACTCTAGTAGCTTTACGAGAGCAATCACGTTACCGGAAACCCCATCAATAAGTCTACATTTTGTGCTATTCTTGTTGCTTCGACATCCTGCAAAGACCCTGCAAAGATACACATCGAGTTAAAATTGTGTTATCTTTGAGGACGTTAAATGAAAAAAAATTAAAGAACTAACTAGACTTGAGCCAACATGTTAAGGGGAGCTAGGTTTCTTTCACGTCGGAAGTCGATTCATATCGACTAGTTAATAACGTAACTCTTTCTCAGCCTTAAAGAACTCGACAATGCATTGGCGCGTGCCCATTTTTATAGGATTAACTTAGAGCCCTCATGCAAGTGGAGTCGAAGCATGGAAAGCGAACTCGACCGATGACGCCAGCTATGTGATACTAGCGTTGAGCTTTGGGTTCTATTGTATCAGAAAAATAATACTAAAATGAAATTTATCTTTTTGGAAGGTTAGTTTCAATCTCAACTTTTTAGCTGCACGGTATCCTGTGGCGAAATGAAAAAGACAGTTGAATACGGATGTAAGTACTTAATTAATACCGTTAATGTTTTTTGAGTTGAAAATGATTGATTCGAATTGTCTAACGGTTAAAGCTCTCTCGAAATGAGGGTGTGTGTAACAAAAAATACACATAAATCTTTTAGTAGATGAAATTTTTTAAACACGAGTCACATGGCGGTAAAACTTTTTTAAATAGTTACTACTTTTAAGTAAGTATTGACTTATATATTGAAGTAGGATAGATGTAACGGGTGTCCCGTTACATATATATTATTTCCTATAAGAGGAATAATAAATATTATTTCGTATGAGAGGAAACAAATAAAGAAGCACAAAATCATTATTTTTATCAAATTTGACGTAACTTTTCCAATAGTACCGAATGAAGTGCAAGAAGAGATTGGTTAATTTAAGTTGAAATCAACCATAATAATCGTTACAAGACGCGATTAGGCGTTGCGCAAGGAGGCGCATTGCGTTGTTAATTATTTTAATATATTAAAGCCAGTAGATAGAAGATCGTTATTATTACTTTATATATTAATACAGTTTTACTTTCTCCCAATTTTAAAGCATTAGAATTTGCTCTTAGTAGCCAAGACTTTATAGCTACTTAGAATTTTCCTTTTCACGCCGTGAACGTGAAGTAGTCGAAATACCCCACCTTCACTGTAATCAGTTTAAGTTGACTAGTACTGTTATCAGTACTAGCAAAGGTGCACCCGTCTTGAAGCAGTCACATACGATATAGATACACGGTGCATACGAAATATGTATCCTCCCTAAACCTAACATATAAAGTTAGACATAACTTATATGGGAATTACTTTACACGTGTTGAGGTAAGCAAACATAAATCAGCTTGATTTTATTTATGCATCTGCCTAATGGTAATTACAAGTCGAACTTGTATTGCATGCCTTCTCTGTGCGAGTGACTGAGTCGATCACTTTTTGAGACGCGTCCACAACGTCTGCAAGTCAGACAAACTTTAAATCCTTATTTTTAAGTCAATGCACCAATAAGCTTCACCAAAAACAGTGCATCTATTGAGTGGAAGCACTGCTATGGCGTCAAGATCTAGCTCACTCGAATACAAACATATATTGAATACGAGATTGCCCCTTCTCCCATAAATGACTGTAATGAAACCTAAGCCAAAACAGCTTCAGGTTAATATTTATTCACGAGGAAGCGTGACAACCTCATCATTTAATTGTGTATATTAAAATTAGCCACTAGCAGTGTTGTTACTTCAAAGAAGAGCTATTTGCAAAGAAGATCTATTTGTTTAATCAGATAAATCACTCTAGCCACTGAGTAGAGCCAGTTGCATCCTTCTCGAAAAAAGTAACGAACGACCGTGGAAGTTATATTTAAATTCAAACAAACCGCTCTTTCTTAATTATTGCCCCCACAACTATTTACAATAATTAAATAGTAATTTAAATTCGCAAACAATAATTTTACACAACTTTTGTAATTTGAGGTTCTAATCCAAAATGTCAACAAAAATCTACGATACTACATAAGTGCGACTAGGAGATGATGACGATGGAAACGTAGTGGCCGCTCAATATCATCGTTACGTTTATTACCGTCGTTATTTTATAAACTACAGATTGTGGGCTTCAAACGGTAGCTGAAATGTAGCTACATAACGGCTGATGGACGACCTTCTTATTGCTTCTTCTGCGCTAGCTAGCCGAATGCAAAGTAGGTTCTCTAAATGACTAATATACTTTCCAAATTACTTCCTTCCCGACTAGTCGACTACTCCGCTATATATACCTGAATAGGTTTATGAGCCCAATTATGGCAGATGCAATTCTGTTCTAAATGAGGACAATTATTTCGTGTGAGAATTTAATACGCGAATAGAGCTTGCAAAGAAAGGTTTGCTGGACCATCTCGATTCTACGAAGGCTTCGAGTGAAATGCGATGCTATTGCGTATGCTTGGAAAGTCAACGACATGAAGGCCTTCGCGAATGTATGCACGATGGTCAGTCCACGTCTTCAATTCATGGTTCGGTTGGCAGGGTCGAAGGCTGAGGCATATGAGACTTAGAAGAGCTTCTTTCTTCGTCGAAGCATTCATAATCGAGTCCAGATGCGTCGCCAGTGCATGAATATAAGATGCAGAAGGGTGGAAGTGTGATGGGACACTTCCTGAAGTTCGGTGAACTTTTGCTCGCCGATGTAAGCCATTGGAGATGAAGTGTCGTGAGATGAACAGCTCGTGATTTTGCTTGGAATATGTTCGAAGAATACGATCAGATCGTCAAGATTATTGAGAACGTGAGGGACATCCATCTATTTCAAGCCAAGGAGATGCCTAGTCGCGAGTACGAAGTCATAGCTCGAAAGGATAAAGGGAAATTGCTTTGAAGGCTACTCGACGCTTCAAGAGCAGGGGGAGCTCGATCCAAGGAAACGGGAAACAAGTTATCCGGACAGTGTCATGTCTGCAATCGATATGGACACAAGAAACAAGATTTCTGGAAGAATCCTGACAAGAAAAAGAATGCGGAACAAGCGTTTACCGTGAGTGAACAAGGGACTAAATTGACAGTGGTCCAAGTAGTCACATGTGTCCATTCAAGGATGAGTTTGCGGAAATACGATCACTCAGCACGTTGGTTAAAATTTCGGCGAATGGGGAACTGTAACAGCTGCTGGAATTGGGACGATTCGAGCTTTAATGAAGAACAAGAAGTCCATCCGCATCGAAGACGTTCTCTACGTTCCTTAACTGTATTGTAGACTTCTTTCGATTGCTGAATTTTCTGCTTAAGGGTTGACATAACCTCTCAAATGTTACATGCGAGATCACGAACGAGCATGAAGTGGTGAGACAAGTGACCCAGAAGGTGAAATTGTTTGCTCTCGAATGTGAACAAGTTGAATCTGCAAACATGAGTGAAGTGGTTCGCGGTGGAGCCAAATGTGAGTCCAAGTCCATGGCACGCTCGATCAGAACGTCTACCAATGAAGGCGTTAAAAATCAAGAATGCGTCAGTGGATTCACGATGGAAGATAAGTCTGCTAATGTGGAAGACCAAGATGACATATGTGAAGTTTGTGGACTTGCAAGTCGTCAGTAAAGCCATTTCCTAAGTCAAGTTACGGTAAAGTAAGACGACGCCACTACTTCAACTAATTCAGAATGACGTGAATTCATAGTGACGTGATGGGTCCCATGGAGACCAAGTCACTGTGTGGAACGAGATTAATGGTAACAATTACTGACGATTGTCACGATATGTTGTCGCGTATCATATTGCGCACAAGTCGGACGTGGTCGATAAGTCTATCAAGTACAAGTCGATGATGGAGAATCAGTTGGATGCTAAGATTAGATGTATTCGCACCGACAATGTTGGCGGATATATTAACAATAGCCATGATAAAGTGTGGCGACAGGCTGGAATTATGCACCAAGCTACAGTTTCGTATTCGTCACAGCAAAATGGAACGGCTGAGCAGATGAACCGGACGCTGACGAAACGAGCACGGTCAATGATTAATTACATTCAAGTTGAGATGATATGGTGAGCCGAAGCCATAAATAATGCGGTATGTATTACGAATCGTGTACCCTGCGCTTCTCACTTAAACAAGAATCCGTTTGAGGTTTGCTTTGGAGCGAAGCCAGACCTGTCGCATTTGCGAGTTTTCGGATCGCAAGGGTACGCGCGCATCGATAAAGGTAAACGACAAAAGTTAGATAAAAAGGCATTCCGCTGCATGTTTTTGGGTATGCAGATGGTGTGAAGGTCTACTGTGTTCGAAATTATGAATTAAAACGACTGGAATTACGAGGTCAGTGGTATTCTAAAAGCTACCCAAGTCTAAGTGTGTGGAAGTGGTTGGTATTTTAAAAGCTACCCAAGTCTAAGTATGTGGACGTTGTTGTTGGTGAAAATATCACTCAAAATGTGCATCATCATGGCGATTAGGACGACGTCTTGATTCAATTATCGTGCGTTTAAACCAGGAGTGAAAGTGAACCGATGGTGGTGGATCATATTTGGCACCAATCCGCCAATTTCACCTCCTTGCGAATTTGACTCTAAGAGTCCAAGTCATGATATCATTGTCTCTTCTAACCCGTGAGACGATGAAAGTGCGGATACGGCCCAAGCCACTGTGTCCAGAGGGGGCTTGAATACTATGGACGACTGCTCGGATTTGGTACCATCTCGATATGGTGGAAATAATACACCGGTGCGTTGTTCCCCGGTCAGAATTCTCAAGCATGCTCGAAAAAAGAAAAAAATTGTTGATTGGGTTGCCAACCATTTTCGCGTCCACTTTGGTAAAAAACGTTCGACCATTCTGTCGATGCACGCACTTTGGCTGATCTTGAGCTTCTTCTTCTGCAGCTCGTACGTCACTTCAATACCGAGAATATATTAAACGTTGCTTAGCGTCTCTAGCTTGAAATGACTAACAAATTCATCTGCAACTTTTAACAATTGATCCTGCAGTATTACCTCCAATTAGCATATTCCCGAATGGTTTTCATCGTTACGGACGAATATGCGCGGGTCCAAAATACATGGAAAAGCCCATTTTGCGAAAAACGCTCGATATGGTCTTAAAATATGTTGCAGCAGATTGTTTTAGTCCTTACAAATTTAGTTCGAACTTTAATACTTGACTCGCGTCCATGTTAACACTTTGAGGCACAGAGATGTATATTCAATTTAGAAAGGCCGTGTCAACATCATACTGGCGAAAATTCATACCGAAATATGACAACACACTGCCGGGAAGACACGGAGAATCCGTGTCGTAATAATCCCCACCATAATTTTGGTTATAACCCAATGCAACAAGCCGAGCCTTAAATCGATCATTTTTTTATTTTCTTTCCTCTAAACTGCGAACACTCAATTGGTTCAGATCACCTTTTGACCGCACTCCATGTTTTCTTGTGATTCAATGCACCATGTTTTTTTGATTCAATGCATCTGGGTCAGTCTTGATCGCGTCACTCCAAACCTTGGATTGAGGAGAACGTATCGCATCTTGGTATGTCGATGAAGCTATCAGTGCCGCATTCGCTTGCTCATATGCGATGCGATAGCTTTGTAGCGCACATTGCACGCCATTTTCACTCTGTACAGGTACAATTGCATCGGAATTATTTACGGGCGATGCCATCGACGATCTTTACGAAGCCGGTGGCGACTGGAGACAACTTGCCGCCACGATAGTCCGAGCTCGTCCGTATGCGCTGCCGCGGGCACGATTTGAGTAGATGGGCACGTCGTAATGCGGCCACGCTCTTCTTAGACACGCACCCTAGCACAGCGAGAAAGCGGTTTGACCACCTTCTCTTGCGTGCAGTGAGGTAGTTGTGGTGGGCGCGTTGGCGACCTCACCCAACACACTAAGTACTGTGATTAAGAGTCGTCACGGGAGCGGTAATCCGGCTCCTCGTGCGCACTTATCAAGTAGGAAGTAGTTTTCAGACTAATTTATATTTGTTCGTGTTAAATATAGATACCTATTTCTACCAATCAATCAAAATGTAATCTCTATAGATAACACTTAATATGTATTGCGAGCGTATCTTTCCAGATACCTCGCGTAGCGGATGACGCTAGGCGTCATTCCTCCTAATGTGAATGCACCTATGTGCATCACATATAGAAGGGTTGGTCACAAATGTGAACCACACTCGAGTGCTGGGTCTAATTACTTTAATTTAGTAATTGACCATCCCTTTAAGTACACCAAGTGTACTTAACGGGGACTGTGTAACATTAGGGCAACTTTAGCCCGTTAAAGCAATGACATTTGCCAATCCAAACTCTATTATATTGGCACGGCGCTTCCTTCTGTTTTGTTCTTGGACTGCACAACAAGACAAACAAGTATAAAATGCCCTTGCTTCATGCTGTTGGGTTTACGTGCCTTAATTCAACATTGTTAATAGCAATTTAAGTCTTTACAGAAATTGTGGGAATAACAATTTTAGTGTGCAAATTTGAAATTTAAAAAAAAAAATTGTGGAATCACAACAAAGGTTCTCCAACCAATGTGTGCCCCGTTACAGGAACACTATGAAGTTGTGGCTTCTTGCGCTCATTTGGGCAGAAGATGAAGGACGCAAAGAATTATCAATGGTCAACAGGGATTCTAATGTCCCCACGGGCAATCACACTCATTCCACTACTCGCATCGATACATAGGCCCTAGCACCAAATGATTTTACTACTAGCTCGCTTAACGCTGACGCCTAAGAGCACGCTCAAGGCTATGAGTAGGTAAGCGGTCAACGCATTTATGTTGTGGCGAATTAGTAATTCACACCTCAAAATTAAATTGCGGTACCTTAGCGAACCTCCTATTATCTAACGTCAACGACACTAAGTGCGAATTATTGTTAAAAAGGGTCATGTGCTAAATTGTGATTTCGCTAAGAATATATCTTCAGGGAAAAAAAATGTGGTCGATTCATGTTTAACTTGTCGAAAGCTTAATGGTTTTGAAAAGCTTTTTTACTCTTTTCATACGACAATAAACATTGCTTTTTTATTGGTGCATAAGATAAAGAACCTGTAGGTCATTTTCAAAGCAATTTCGGCAGATATTTCTTTTGTCAACTAAATCCAACATACAATTAATCTTAATTATGCCTGCACGTTGGTTTAGATAAGGAAATTAGCCCATTTTCTTTAATGCACGATCCTTCCGATTATGGTTCGCGATCTTAGCCTTATTCTTGTCTTTCTTCGCTCGCTGACGCTGCATTTGTTGCGGTGTTAACAGCTCATAAGATTTCTTCTCTCCATGAGTTTTGTCTTTTTGACGAGGATTTGAAATCTTAGAATTAGATGAGCTCTGTGTCGATTCAGCAGCAGCGGGGGAGCGCAAAATCCTATCACGAAAATTATCACTTTCCTTTTTCTCTTCGTCGTAATCCATCTCTTCAGCCTTAAGCGAAACGCTTTCACGGTTTCTATTTTTCATGCCTTCCCAAAAGGCATCTTTCTCCTCCTTTGCACGAATCCGACGATTCTGCTCACGAACAACATCCTGACTATCTCCAAGTCCGCCATCGCGAATACTAAACGGCACAAAGTCATCAAACTCGTCATTGTAATCGTCGTCGTACTCGTCGAGGACAGCCACCCCATCGCCTCGGCTGTCAAAGCCACCATCACGGTCGGTGCCACTCGAATAGGCATAGTCATCTTCTTCCTCATACATGGCAACAAGTTCCTTGGTCTTGTTAGCTACTTGCTGATCTTTTACTTCAATCTGTGGATCGTAGCTCGTTTCCATTGCTTTCTTACCCACCCATACTCGATTCGGATCCAGCTTTTTATTTTCGTAAGCAGGCAATAAATTACCTTTCAAAAGTGCTTCAACACGCTTAAATTCGATATCCGAGGGTTTTACATCATGTGATACATCAATAAGGACAGGCGGAGGGTTACTTTCCAATAAAAAATTAATCACCGTCTCTACTTGTGAATCAGCACTCAATAAACAGAGCTCAATGTACCCTTCTCCCAAATCAGGAAAAAGGTCTTTTACTTGGTGCACCAGTGCAGTCAAATCCATTGCCTGACGTTCAATCTCCTCAAAACCGCTATTCGACTTGACCTCTTCTATAGCAAGAGACTCTTTAATTACCAACGATGGAAGGAATCGACGCCTCGGGAGCTGCTCGATCATTAATGCTAAATACGATAAATTCTCCTGGTCCAATTCGTGGCGATGAAAAAATGCCGAGACTTTGTCCTTGTACTCGCATAGAAACCATAAATCACTGAAATACGAGCCATGTTCTGCGTCTTCGTCGACGCATCCGCTGATTAATGTGTGGAATCCAGCCAGCACCTTACCTTCACACACTCCCGATTGGAGAGGCTTGTCCAACTCAAAATCGACGCAGCGCCCAAGAACAAGCAACAAAATATATCTGATCTCTGCTATCACTAAAACTACTCGAGATGCCGTTTTCTTGTCCAAAGACGACAATTGCCGCTGCAAAGTCGGAAGCACTACCTCGTAAAACTGCACGAGTCTATAAAGCAATGAATGACTCTGTTCTCTTAGCTCTTTTGACAGCTCTTTTTTGCCTAGCAAAAGAATCTTCAGTACCGATTCTGCGGTTGTCATGCCACCTACGGACAGACTTAGCTCGTAGTAGCGGTGTATGAGATCCATTACGTCAGCTTGTCTCACAGCTTTGAAGAGATCGTTGAGTTGCCGAATGTACAGTTGCTGTAGGACAGTTAAAGTTGCGGGAAATTCAGCAACATTGTCGCAAACTGCTTCCAAAAGCTCGGCAATTGTCTCTTGATTCTTACTACCATAGAGCTGGCAAAACGGGATTAGCCGTGTCACGTGCAGCAAGCTGGACTCATACGCTTGCTGTAGTAGCTGTGGAGCATCCAGAAGCCGCGAAAACAGAGAGAATACGGCGCGACCTGATATCGATAGTGCGGTGGCGTTGACGTCGACGTCTTGGCTGCCAACAAGATTCGTTTGTAGCGCTATCCCGCGCGTGAAGAAGTCATCAAGAAGGATTGAAAGATGCTCAATCGCACAGGCATCTGAGAGATAGCACTGTAGCTCGGTGTCACTAGAAGCGACGAGCGGTGAGATCGTCGATTCAAGGCTCATGCTTAATAAATATCGGACCGTGAGGTATACCAGTCCATCCGATTATGCGGAAGGTATACATGCACCACGAAAACTTTTAGAATTCAAAGACCTGTATGTTCGAATAAAGCTAAATTATGAATTTTCTACACTGCTAGATAAACACATGTGGTACCTCCGGACCAAATGGGTCTCGCGGGCTCTACGCTCTTCGTTCTGGACGCCACAGAGCCAACGCTGGTGTAGCGTTTATTGGGGTTCCACTTTTTCCACGCATAACCGTAATTTTCACGCGTGTGGTGCAATCAATTCTCGCGCAAGCCTCGATGATTCGGAATCCGCGCTAGCCCAGCAGATGCTGGATTTTATGAAGCTCGCCGAGGACGAACATTCACCGCTACCCACAGATGATGTGCTTTTAAATACTCAGGCAGAGCTACCAATTAGTGGCGTCATCATAGGCGTGCAAAATGGATTGGCACGCGTCTCAGGGCTACGTCACGCAACGATCGGCAGCGTTGTAAACGTTTCAGACGCGTCTGGCCACTCTATAAGTCAGGGGCTTGTGCTGTTTATGGAGGAAAAAGTGGTGCACATAGCGCTTCTGTCTGCGCGTGGCACCGAACCCGTGATGAAGAATATGGACGTGACGCTGCATTGCAAGCAGCTCGAGATCCCTGGGAGCGTCGCAGCCTTTGCTGGCGCCGTTATAGACCCGATCGGTCGACCACATCAATTCGATACGCAAGCACCAAGCGACGTTGCAACAGCAAATGATCGCATCAAAGTTACATGGGGTACACAGAGCGTACCCGGTCTTATCGCACGTACCCCTCTTCACTTGCCATTTAAGACGGGACTAGTGGCAGTCGATTGTCTCCATCCAATGGCGCACGGACATCGGTTTGCAGTCTTAGGACCAAGAAGCTCTGGCAAGACGCGTATAGCACTAGAAATGATGGCTTACCAGGTTGCTCAAGCCAAGGCAAACGGAGAGCAGCCGCCGCAGTTTGTGTTCGTCTGTATCGGCAAGAGCTTGTCTCGAATTCATCAAATTATTGATGCACTCAAGCAATCAGAGGCTTTACCCTACACGACAATAATTGCGTCGAGCGACCGAGACTCGCCGGTATTGCAATATTTGGCACCATTCACGGGCTGTGCAGTGGCCGAGTTTCTCATGCACAATGGCAAGTCTGATCAAAGTGTTATCGTATATGACGACTTGGCGTCGCATACTATGGTAGTAGAGGGATTGATACAGTCCCTTAAGCTGCCTCGTGCGGCTCACGCAAGCCTTAGTGCCCACACTGTGTTGATGGAACGTTCAGCTCAATTTAAAGGTTCGACTCAAAAAGAAGGCGGGCCTTCGCTCACGTCTTTCGTATTAGGCGATGCTCCAGATAGCTCAGAAATCGCTACCGAGTTTATGGAACGGATTGTGTCGGTTGTTGACGATTACGTCAGTCTAGAGTACTCGCTTGCGCAGAGCCGTGTCTTTCCACCGATCAATGTCTTGGCACCGGGTGCGTCGGTCCGTGGTCCTCCATTTCAGTCAGCTACGCGCTGGAAATTTGTGAGCCGCCTTCGTGCACGAATCAACGCAGCTGCACAAGTCAAGCAGAATATCGAGACAGCTCGCAAATTGGGCTTTGAAACCGAGCCCGAAGATGCCGAGGCACTCGAGTTCTTGGAACTCGTACAGCAGTTTTTCACACAAAAGTCCATGTTGTCAACGGTGACGCCTGAATTGAAAAGTCCAGTGCTAACAGAACTAGCGATTGATTTGGGCGCCTATTTCTTAACAATTGTCAATGTGGCACAACTTTATCGAAGTGATACCCCGCTGGAGTTGTGGACATTCCTGCACAGTGTTGTAGCTACACTAACAAGTGAAGAAAATGCCGACATTTTACACCAACTTGTAACCCGCTCTCGCACGAAAGTGTGGTCATTGGACATTCAAAAAAATGTGACTTTGGTGCTGTTAAGAGAACTCGAGACAATGAAATGGCGTTTAACAGACAAGCAAATTGGCAACTAAAGGAAATACTAAAGTTAGTCTTGAAGAATATTGATTGAGTTAACTCGGAAGATATTGTTGAACAAATTATCGGTGTCAAATTGAGTAGCAGATTAATGTAACAAGTCCGTCGAGCAAGAATATAGTGGTTGTCGTTAAGCCTCAAAGAAGCAAATTCTTAACGCCTATGATCTAGCTATTCACAATGAAGGTATCGCTTTTAGTGATGGTATCAATTGCCATCGAGACCTCTCAACATTTATTGAATAATGATTTGTTGTTAAAAATGACTGTTGGTGCTCCCAATGATGCTTGGCAGGTGGGTAAATTAAGTTTAATCAAAATCTGAAAGAAGTCGGGCCGTTCGAAAAGAAACGACCGATAAATTAAACAAGTGTGCGCGCCCTCGCCCCACTTCCTTTAAAATGCGATTGGGTGTCTTGATGTTTACGAGCGTGAGTCTTCCGGGTTCGACCAACTTATGACTAATTGCTAGAGCGGTATGGTTAAGAATGGAAAGGGCAAGCACCCTCAACGTACAGCAAAAGCAGTATAACCCTTTGCTTTTAGATAACAGGGAATAAATTACCCTTTAAGAATAGTCCACATTCCTCTAAAGCAGCATGTTTCACTGACAAGGCCCTATTCTAGCAAGTAGTCAGCACAATTATTTTTCATATAGTCAATAAGCAAAAATTATTCTATCTCTACACAATACACGGCAGTCAAGTTTGCGCTTAATCATGCATTCTCGGTTTCAAAGTTCATATCGATCGTTCCTTCCAATGAGTCAAAACAGAACGTAGCTTTCACAATACGCTTCGACCCTGTAACACATGCTAGTGACGGCACGGGTGGGAGAAAACGAATGAGCTGCTTTGCGTAGCGTACAGCAGGGCCTGTTGTTACCACGTACTGGCCAGCAACATCCAAGACATATTCGACCCATACAATCACAGCATTCGCTGCAGAGTTCTTCAGCTCTATCACATTGCTCGTATCTATCGAGTGAATCGGGTGCATGAAGTCCAAAGCAGCCATTTCAATGATAATTGAAGCCTGCTCAAACGCATACATGTAGACTGGAAATGGAAAATTGCGAATGTAGTAGTCGTCTTGATACCGATCAAAGAAGCTGTGGTCGTAGCCACAGACATTGCCAACTGCACCAAAACTTTGGTGCAAATGCTCAAATTGCACAGCTTGGGCCAGTACACGGGCTCGAGCTGGTAACACACGTGCCTTTGGGTGCAGTAATGAATCCACAGCTGATCGTCGTAGCCAAAAGTTAAAGGCTTGCCAAATAGGAAGGTTCTGCATGGAATAGTAAAATGGCTCTCCAATGAGAAAATCGACGCTTGTGGCGTCTCCTTGCAAGTGTTCAGGACACAAACCTTTAACACCACTGTGAAGAACCTCGGTTGGACAATTGTTATACGATAATATCTGCTCAAAAATCCGTGCGGATACTGCTTTCGACTCAATTGACGTCACGCTCCTAATCTCTGGGTGCGAAGCTGCTAGTAGCGCACCAAAAGATCCATCGCTGATGTCAAGACACGAGAGTTGACGCAAAGGTTCGGACTTTATTAGGTCAGCCACGACTAAAGACACGGACGCATCATAGCTTTCGCGACGGGAACGGTCATTTAGCATGGAAATTCGCTCAGCATTGCACAGGAGATGCAAGCCACAGATGCACGGTTCTTTTTCAGTGACGATAGCGCGCTTTAATTTTGTGAGTGTATTGTCGTTACTTAGAGTACTTTCAACATCAAACCAGATGCGAAGGTCATCGTGATGAGCACGTAACACGAGTCTTTCAAGAGGCTGCACGGGGATATTCTCAGTGACAGGAAAGACGACCTGAACCCAATGATCCTGCCAATTCTGAGCCCTTGATTGGGTCGAATACACTATTTTGTCACAGTCATCAAAACTCACGTGCCACCACATGAGAACCGCCTGAACAGTTCCAGCTCGTATCACGTCAACAATAATCTCGTCATATGTCGCCTCTTCAGATGTTGATTTCGTAAAGTCAAAGCTCAACACCTTTGTTGGGTTCGTTAAGAATTTCGACTCGTTTTCAAAAGCACGAAAATGCAATGGTAACGCGGGTTTCCCACCTTTACATTGCCAAGCCAAATCACTTCGAGCTAGTTTTGGACCCCTGGTAGACTCGACATCGAAAGCATTAAAGTGATAAAGTGGCGCGCATTCGATAACTTGAGCAAACACTGTAGCCCTCTTGGGCACAATTACAGCATCTGGAATCAGCAGATGCTGCATTGCATGCCGAAGCGTTGGCAATACTGCTTCCCCAAGTAAGATCGAATCAAAGAGCTCTGATACGAGCAAATCTGCACGTCGTGGGAGGTGGTACGTCATTTTAAAGTCTCGGTCTTCTTCTCTATCGGGAGCAACCTTTAAGTCGGTCGACCGTAGCTTGAATACTGTAATCTTGTCTGGATGATTCGCTTGTGTCACGTGATGAGCAATCTCGGCCATGGGCTCAAACATTTCACACGCATAAACGTGGGCGGCCCCGTATGTTACGGCAAACATAGACAGCAGGCCTGTGCCTGTGCCAATGTCAAGCACTATAGGGGCATAACCTCTATCAGCTTTAAATTTTTGAATTGCATGCTTAATTCCACGTCCATAGCATGCGTTTCGATCATGGTCGCGGAGCATGGACGTCATCTGAGACATCGCAACGACGTTTTTGTAAGCTTTTTGAGAATTGCTATGCTCCACCCACATGAGACCACCGGCTTCGGGATTCAATTGAGCGGAGAGAAGCACCTTGGACACCCCAGAGATGACCGACTTTGGGTCAGTTTCGTCTTCGAAATACGAGTATGGCACGTCTACCACCACGGTCTCTTCCGCAGAAGCTGTTTCGATCGCATCTTCAAGTGAACAGCCAACATTTGAAGCTGGAGCACTTAGTGATGTTCCATCGGGTTGATTTTCTCCAACTAGTGTACCTCCATACTTGTCCACACCTGCGTACATTTGTTTGATCAGCTAATTATGCTTGGCTGCGAATATGGGTACATCAGATTTCGACATTCGACTGGCATAATTTTGAGATTAAAAATAAATTGTGGGTTGGATTCTTTAATTCCACGGGGGGGCTTCTGAATTTGCAATAGCAATTTTAACGACATATTTTAGATCTTTGACGCAATGTACGAATATATACTTTTGCCTGTCATAGATCTAAAATATATCATCAAAATGGCTATTGCAAATTCAAAAGCCCACATTCCAAGTCGAATGAAATCATTCCCGACGGCGTCGCTATTGCCCAAGCAAGAGACCCTTGCAGACCGATTCCTCGATCAATATCCGGATTACGACGGTCGCGATGCCATCGTAGCTATTTTCGACACGGGTGTGGATCCAGGAGCCATTGGGCTCCAGATGACGCCAGACGGACGCCCAAAGATTATTGACATCGTCGATGCCACAGGCGCGGGAGACGTCGACACGTCGACAGTCATCGAAGCTACGGACGGTCTTTTAAAACTAGCGGATAACCGCACCTTGACGCTTAATCCGCACTGGGGACCGAGTCAGGACGGAAAATACCATGTCGGGAGTGTCGCTGGCTATCATTTGTTCCCTGGTCCGTTGGTCGCGCGTCTCAAGACAGAACGTCAAGAGAAATTCGACATCGAACAACGAAGTGCAGTCAATAAAGTGCAACAACAACTGGTTCAGTGGAGCAAAACCAATAGCATTTCTACCACTGATTCCGCCGTGTTACGCCAAAAAGAAGATTTGAAGGCACAACTTAAGCAATTGGAAGAGCTTGCGAAGAATCGTGAAGATCCAGGACCGATCTACGACGTCGTCGTGTTTCATGACGGGACAAATTGGCGTGCAGCTCTAGATACGACCGAGACTGGTAATTTTACTGGAATCCCCGCAATGACGAATTTTAAACACGAGCGGCAGTACGCGACGTTCTCTACTGAGTCGCAGCTCAATTTTGTGCTCAATATTTACGATAATGGCAACGTGTTGAGTATTGTCAATGACGTTGGAGCGCACGGGACGCATGTTGCGGGTATCGTTGCCGCATATTATCCGGATCAAATCGAATGCAACGGCGTTGCTCCAGGAGCACAAATTGTAGCCGTAAAGATTGGCGATGCAAGACTTGGGAGTATGGAGACAACGTCGGCGCTCAGTCGTGCAATTCTCGCTGTCATGGACGCCAATGTCGACATTGTTAACATGAGTTATGGAGAGTTTGCTTCGCTGCATAATTATGGACGCATTGTGGAATTAAGCAATGAACTCGTAGACGAGCACAATGTGACGTTTGTCGTGAGTGCTGGGAATGAAGGCCCGGCACTAGGCACAGTGGGGGCACCCGGTGGCACAACTTCCAGTATGCTCGGAGTCGGTGCGTACGTTTCGCCCGAGATGATGGAGAGTGAGTATATCATGCGAGAGAACGATTTAGTGGGCACGGCTTATACGTGGTCGTCCCGTGGACCTACGTTTGATGGAGACGTGGGCGTGAATATCTGTGCCCCAGGAGCTGCGATTGCTTCAGTGCCGAATTGGACGCTAGACAAGAAAAAATTAATGAATGGCACGTCCATGTCGTCCCCGAATTGTGCTGGAAATATCGCACTCCTCGTGAGTGGATTAAAACGCCTTAAAGTCGACTATACGCCGTATTCAATCCGTCGCGCGCTGGAGAATACGGCTATGAAAATACCAAATGTGGACGTGTACGCTCAAGGCAAAGGTCTGATCCAAGTCTTGCCAGCGTTCGAGTACTTGACTCGTAGCAACGCATTTGATGGAACCAAGCAATTTCCTCTTTACTATGCAATTAAAACTTCTTCAGGCGATGAAAGCTCTCGTGGAATTTACCTCCGTGACCGAGTCGACTTTGTTCATGACACGAACGAAGTGACTGTCACCGTCACCCCAGTGTTTCACAAAAAAGCAGCGCAAATGGACAAAATTCACTTTGAACAGCATATCCGTCTTGTACCGTCGACGCGTTGGATTGATGTAGGACAAAACATGGCGTTAATGCACAGTGGAAGGACGTTTAAAGCTCTCGTGACGACGAAACACTTGGCACCAGGTGTGCACTATGGCGAGATTGTAGCCTACGATACGAAAAACGCAAGTCGTAAAGCTCTCTTTACTATTCCCGTCACTGTAATTAAACCAGAAGATGCGACAATGGTGATAAAGTATCGCACGGAGTTCCATCCTGGACATATCATTCGTCGTTTCGTCACTCCTCCACAAGGAGCGACTTGGGCAGATATTCACATATCACGTCCTCTTCAAGACTGCAACTCTCGCGTAGAATCGAATGCTTCAGGAAAACTCTTTATGTTTGATGCTCTTCAATTTCAGCCCTTTGTACGACAGAGTGCGTCGTCCTTCCACAAAGCTTTTGTGCTCGCACCTGGACAGGAGCTTGGTTTCAGTATGGATCTAGTGGGTGGATTGACCACGGAGTTTTGTTTGGGACAGTTCTGGAGTGCACTGGGCGACTCGATTGTGCACGTGGAGATTCATTTCCATGGAATTAAACCTGACCAAGAGAAGATTGTAATCATTGGAGGAGAAGAGTCCCACAAGGTCGTGATTTCGAGCACAGTAACCCACGAGACGTTGGCTCCTAAGATTAGCTTTACCAAGTATGTACAGCACATCCGTCCCACTACAGCTGAGATCTCTCCGCTCAGTTCAAGCCGCGACGAGTTTCCAGACAAGCGTCAAGTTTATCAACTTATACTCACGTACCCCTTTACGAAAAGTGAAGCGGGTAAAGTCGTGCCAAACTTACCTCTCCTCCATAATCGACTGTACGAGTCTCCGTTTGAAGCGCAATTAATGATGATTTTTGACCACAAGAAACAGTATCTGGGCTCTTCAGACGCGTATTGGAATGACACGAAGCTGCAGAACGGTTCATATCTCATTCGAGCGCAAGTGCGTCACGAGAGTGTGAGTAAATTAGAGAAACTCAAACAAATGATGCTGGAACTTCACCACGAAATCAAGGAGATTCAAGCGTCAGTGTATGGACACCAAGACAATGTAGCATTGGGCTTGAAACCTTTGGACAAAAAGCGCCTATCGATAGAAAAGTACGTGGCGTTGTTTCTTGGAGAGCCTGCTCAGGACAAATGGCCTAAGGGTTCAACGAAAGGAGACGTGCTAAAAGGAAGTATTCACTTTGGCTACCAGAACGCGGATCTAAAAGGGTGGGTTGATCAAAGTGATTATTTTTTTTCTGGATTGATTCGAAAAGAATTGACTAAAAATCGTGTGTGTGTTTTCTCGCAGGAGTGGCCGACGA
Organism: Bremia lactucae; assembly: GCF_004359215.1. Lineage (NCBI taxonomy): Eukaryota > Oomycota > Peronosporomycetes > Peronosporales > Peronosporaceae > Bremia > Bremia lactucae. The sequence goes on along the minus strand of NW_027152078.1, from coordinate 17,777 downwards.
CCGAGTGGCTTTGAGATTTCGTACGTGATTCCTTCGTTAATTCCTGTCGATAAAGCCGATACAAAGGAGCTTCCAGACGAGCGTGAAGAAGAACAGATCACACAGGAAGCCATGTGTGACCTTCTGCTTGAGCGAACGAACAAGCTTGCTGGTAAAAAAACGTTCTTGCCAGCGTGGCAGCGTCTTGTGGCACAATATCCGAATCACTTGCGAGTTCTGCAAGCCAAGCTCCATCATTTTGACTCGGAGTCTCTACGAAGTAGCAACTTGGCGGAGATTATTGAGGCAGCGGATGCTGTGCTCGCACTTATCAATGAGGACGATCTCGCCCGTTTCTTTGGCACACGAAGTGTCTCTAGTGACGAGCCTGCAAAAAAAATGAAATTGCGTAAAGATAAGGACAAGGAAAAGGCGATTCTGGCGGATGCATTGGCTCGTAAAGCTCGTGCTTTAGGCGATTTAGCGCACTGGAAGGACTTTGAAACAGTCTACGCCGCTCTTCAGAAGTGGGAAGACGTCGAAACAGTTACGTATCTGCATGTATCCCTGCTCCACGACCGCCACGATGATGCGTTTGGACTTGGATTACAGCGTTTACGCAAGGCGCAGGACATGGAACCGGCCGATCGGATCAAGATTATTACCGAGGAAAAGCTCGCTGCGGAGATCTGCGACACTCTAAATGCACTGCAGTGGCCGCATTGGACGCAATATGAGAGAAAATGGGCTCGTCGCCGCGCGCCAGAGTTTTATCGGATCTTTTAAATGAGGTGCTTCCGTAGACGCATGGGATAAAGAACTAACATGAAGTGGTGAGGACTTTTGTCAGGAATTGCCGGTTTATGAAAACTGTCGAACGTCGAAATTTTGAACGTCGTGTTTCTTAATACCCTCTTGTTAGAAACATTTTTGGTCATAGGGTTAGTAATAAGGGCTCGGGGAAGTATGAAGTGAACCCGAAAATTTATAAATAAATAAGAGCAAAACATTACCTACATCTGCCCCCAAAAAGCTTAGAAATTACGATGTCTCTCTCGAGATTCACCTCTTTTATATATTTTTAGTGAATTCTTATTTTTATATGTCGATGAGCTCCTCCGTGTCTCATCGCCAAATGTCTTAAGCGCAACGATGAAGCTTTCAAGAGACTTAATGGCGATGGGACCCGAATTTGACGTGATCTCTGATTAAAGTCCTAGTCACTTTCATGAACTGCACGAAGCTAATCTAAGCAGGGGCAAACTTCTTGCTTCTAGTACATAAAGAAGGAATGCTGCCTGAAATTTTAATAATAACATCTAGCTCGTGACATCACATATCATTTAAAAGTAAACTTCATAACGCGCTTAATCGTCTATTGAAACAAGGCACGAATTTCATGACAATATGTCGCTACGAAATCTACCATAAGCAAACCATTAGCTCCTCCCTTTTAAGCATCAGATCCTACACAACCACGCGAAGTCGGCGCTCTAACGCGCACTTGTCCCCACCGCCCACTGTGTTTTTCCACCACGACTTTATGTGTCCGAAGAATCCCGTAGGGCACTCGGACGTGTCAAAATCTTCAACATCCGACATCGAGTCCTCCGTTTTCGAGTTATCATCAATTGTCTTAGGGGGAGATTTGGTATCCGGAGCCGGAGCCGGCGCCTTCAAGTCATCGTCCGAGAGCGCATACAAACCCTTCAAGTAGCTACTTTCCTCTGCAGGTGGAATAACCTCGAGCGTATCTTCCTTCTCGGGCGTCTTTTCAAAAAGAACATCGGCATCGCTTTGACCATCGTCCAAGACTGGTGCAGACTTCGAAACAGTATTGGAAGACGGTGTGGTCTTGGCCGTATTAGGTGAGGTCGTAGTGGTCTCGGACACAGCAACGTCCTTGGTGCCTGCAACTTTTTTCAGACCTTCGAGCGAAGTAATATCCATCGAGTCGAGCATATCGTCGAGTTGACTGTCGGACAATTTCAGCATACTGTCGAGTTTGCTCAAGTACGCTTCGCCTTTGGCAGTCTTGTTTTCACCAGGCACACTTTCCACGGGCTCCAACATTTTCTGAGCAGCTGCCAAGTAAGGAGCAGCAGAACTGTTCTTGTCTGAAGTCATTAGATCGTCGAGTTCACTGTCACTCATTTGAAGCAATTTATCAAACTTGCCGTCAAAATCTGAGTCCGTTCCACTGCCATCACCTGCAGTAGTAGGTGACTTGACACCAGTATCAGAAGACTTGGTATTAGCAACTCCAGTCTTTTTGTCTAAAGTGGGGTTTAACGAGTTAATGTCATCGTCATTGTCCTCATCGCTGGAAGTGGGAACGACTGGAGTCTTGGCAATCGACGAAAGGTACGTAGAATCAGGACCATCGTCGTCCGTGGGTAGCGCCGATGACTTGGTCGTAGTCAACAAATCCTCACCGGAAGTCTCGTCATCGTTCAATCCCTTCTTAAGGGTTGGATCAGTGGGATCAACGTCGTTTGGGCCATCGGAACCATTCGCTTGCATTTTCTTCTTCTTGATCATGGCGGCGACTGCAGCTTCCAACTCGTCGCGATCAGTGTCATCGGCTAGAGGAGCCTCCGGAGTCGCCGGAGCCACTGGATTTTCCGGGGCCGTAGGGGCCCCCGGTTCCTGCTTTACATTGAGATCGCCATCAATTAAGCCACCGAGACCGAGCGGTTTGAGAATCTTAAGGAAGTTTGGATCCGAGAAATTCATCAATTTCGTGAGCTTGCTTCCGTTTTCACCTAATGGATTAGGATCGACAGGTTTGGACCCATCATCCGATCCGATGAGATCAAGCAAATCGGACTGAAGACGTGTAAGAATGCTGTTAATTTCTTCATTCTTTGAACCAGCAACGGCCGTAGTCGACACGGCGGGGGAGTCAGCAGGATCAGAAGTCGCGCCAGATTGGAGCGCCTTATTCGTGGTATCAGCGTCCACATCGGCATCGTCATCTGTTGGCCCGTCAGCCGTTCCTTCGAGTTTATCGAATGCTACTAAGTTGCGATTCTCTTGTGTCGCAGCTCCAAGAACTCGGCTGCTGAACACCGCAACAGCGGATGCCAGTAAAATATGATGAAGACGCATTCTTAACGAACGATGCGAAAAAGTTGTGGGTCTCGTAAATACTTTTTGCCAGGGCAAATTGCGATATGAAGACAGGAATTGGGGGGCGGGCTCAATGCCTCTCTGCCTCACGTTTTTGCTGGTCCGATTGTAGAGCGAAGTCGGCGCATGTGGTAGCGAATCAGATCGCGCTCGACATGCCGCATGTTTTGAATTTTATCTTGGAAGATGGTAGAGCCATTTATACTTTGTTTAAAATGTAAAGGAACGAAAGCCGGCACTGGCTTGATTTCTTGTGGCTGATCGGACCAGATGCTATAATATTTGACTGGGAAAACGAGCGAGCCTTTTTTTATGGTAAAAAACGCTATAAAATCGACTTAAAGCGCCGTAACATTGTGATACTTTCGAATTTTAAGCTAAATAGGCGCTTGACTACCTAACAACGGGAAAATGTTCATGTAGGTACAGTGTGAGCTACAGTTTCGACGCTTGCACTTACATCTAGGAAGAAGCTGATACAATACCGTATGTCCCATCGATCTTCTACGATCAGGGTCAGATGCCGGTTCTATCGCGAACATTGCTGAAAGCGCTCGTACCGTATAAATTTAAGTTTATTGCAACCCGTTTTCAACAAATTTTAAAATGATTTTTAAGATCACCATTGAATCAACATGAAATTTGACCTCGGATCAGTAATCCGCGCTGGTACGTACGAACAGATTTGTGAGCGCTCATGAGCATAATTAATTAACCACTAATTAAGGATCGATGGCTTAATGTTTCATGTAGAGCCCCTTATTTGCTAAGGTCCACAGCCTCGAATTTATAAAAAGTTATGTTTTTTGCGTTGCCAAAAGTGCATATGCCCCGCCACGCTTTGGCTGATTGACCAATGAAGCTCGGCAGTTTGCACATTACAATCGTGTTATAAGGCCTCATGGTGGTCCACGCATCCCTCTGCTCAAGGGCTGTGCGACCCGCGTGTACGGTACAGCTAAAAAAAGAAACGGAGTCATAGATTAGCTACGATCATTTGCTGACAATTTACTTTAAAGCGAACCAACACATGTCCTATACCTGGCTCTCAAGGGTGAGCGGCGTAGGCGATGTCCATATCACCGTTGGGTAAATTATTGAAGCTGACTTCCCTTTGATCTGATGCAGAGGAGCATCGACACCATTTACTTACTTGAAGTGAAAACTATTACAAAAAAAATTGTGATGGAAATTATTTCAGTAGGAGCGGTTTAGTTTAATAAAAATTATAAAGAAATAGTTGCGGAGATATCAATTTTAGATGTGGACCTTTATTCTCGGATAAGTAATTTAGAGTGAGAATTAGCAATGAATAAATGTATCATTTAAAAAAGGAGCTCTTACTGTCAAATGATTTTTTAATTTCAAATTTCAATAGCCCATACTTTACACCACGCCATTCATTTATTGTTAGCTAGATATCGGCGACAACGTCCGTATTAATGGCCACTCTCCAAATCGCCGTGCACGGAGCAAAGATTTGACTGAGGACCCGGGCTAGCCTTAGTTAGTCCGTTAAAGCGAGCGCGTCACTAGCTGCGTCGGGTGGTGATCAAGGCGAGATGGACGGCACCTCTGGATCAGTAGGGGGTGGGCAGCTTCACAAGAACTCTATCCTCCAGACTCGGGAGGCAGTGGGCAGGGGGGGCGGAACACTCGACTCCGCGCCGCGGTGATAAAGACGATGGGTCTTCTAGCCGTAGCCCGCAGATACTAAACGAATTTTATGGAGGTGTTCTTTATACCGGGGAAGACGGTGATCAAGGGGCTCATCCACGTAAGGTGGTAGAAAATCCTCCCAGTGCGGGTAGTAGGGTGGACGGGGAGAGGTCTGCACAGTTGAGCGGCCCAAAGCCAAGCGAGAAGGGGAGGCCAGACTCGAGGGGTCTGAATCCCAGGCGATTGGCCCGCGGCGATGTAGGCGCGAGGGGGGAGCTTTGTCTGCGCAGCGGAGCGTGGACGTGACGGGTCGTAGCGGGCCCGTGATCGTTCTACCTCCGCAAATGAGTGACGAGCACATATTTGCGGCGGTGACGACGGAACTTCGAGCCGCTCCAGAGGCAATTTTACGGGAGGCGTGGAAAGCCACTGTGGCAGCTTTGTTTGCGGCTGAGTTGGAGGCGCTAAACATACCACACGATCAAGCACCGACGACGAAGCAGCAATACACCAAGTTCAAAGGGGCCGAGTCGGCTCAGCTCCAAGGATTTTTGAAGAAGTCAGCGTCGTGGATGGCTGCTCTTATGCCAACTGGTGTATGCACGCCCGAGGAATATGTCGGGATCTGTAAAACTCTTCCTGGTCTTTATCGACCATTCTCGAGAGTAGGACCAGCAAAGTCAAGTGGTCAAGGAAATCTGTGCGAAAATAATAGGCAGCAAAAGTAACGGGCAGGCGGTCCACGGTCAATCTATTGACACGGGCCATGGACTAAAAACTACCAAATGTATATGTTTAATTCTATCCAAGTATTCGCTGGAAGAAATCGGACGGCTGAGGGTAATATGTGCATCCACAGGTCGTGACAGATCGGGTCCGCGCCTCCGAACTGGCACCGAAGATGAGTGGAAGGTTATCTAGGGTTTGGCAGAGGGCCACATCGTCAGCCGGGGTCTGCCATATTTTCTCAATAAAATTTTCACTACGAAGGACCGCTTGCGGTTCCAGACATCAATTCTGATGCAAGTGGAGGGCGAATTGTCCTTTTCTCTCGTTAGTGCTCGGACTATCACTACCAACCGACAGCATACTCAAGCGTTGAAGAAAGACATATTGCTGGCTGCAGAAGGATTACAAGTGAACCTAGGGTACCTTCATATGATGCTGAGTCAAGTCAAGAGTATAAGTTACAACAAGGGTCAATGGTCAATCCATTTTTTCACCCGTACTGCGGCGAAGAAATTCCAGCGCACGGTAGTCACGTTCAGACGCCGTTGGTATCAGCTTCAAAAGTCTCATGCTCCGAGCGCGGGGTTAGTATGGATCCAACAGATTGGATCTACGGCACCAGACTAACGGCTGCAACAGAATACGTCGCATTGCTCTATAACGTCACACGTTTTATGGACAATCTGCGGCTTACTGCATTTTTCACAGAACATATTAGTGCTGAGGTGGAGCTGGAGAGCTTTGACGCGTGTACACCCAACTCTCGCACTTCCACGGTATGAAAATTAACGGTCCAGTTAACAGGTTGCCCCGAGTTTCTTCGCGCCATCGTGCGCATCGGCTGGTATAGCGATATCTACCCGTCGGGCTACTAAATCCTCCCAGTTCACAGCCCTCGCAGATCCTGATGAGGAGTTCTGTGTTACAGGAAGGACGGGGACGGCGGACATTACTTCGCGGAGCGACGAAGAGAGGTTGGCCGCGCGAGAAGTGGAACCATTATCTGTGCCTGTTCATAGTTCTGTGGTGCAGCTACGCATTCTTCAGAGCCCACCACCACAAGTGCCAATTACGCCTCAACTGGTAGCTTTGAAGCAAAAGGAATGTGCTTAGTTACGAAGCCTGCGTCAGGAAGCGGACAGCCTGAACAGGCAGCTTATGGAGATGCCCGCTGAGACCGAATTGGCACGGAAAATTCGATTCTACAAGTGTTGCGGTTGCGGCACGTCGCCACGTCGGCACCAGGGAATTGTTTGGCGCTTGCGATGGTACAAGCACTGGCCAACGACGACCTAGCACAAGTGAAGACAAATCTGAATAGGGCTGCGACGTGTGCGAAACGGGGGCTTAAATGTACAGGTTAAGTACATATGACGGATCAATTTGACCATGTGGAGCGGCTGAAGACCCTGGTAAATGTACGGCGAGGATGGATGGCAATGTCCATTAAAGAGTCAACCAAACAATCTATATGGTATCTGGAAGAATACGCGGCCAGCACCACGAATAGGGTAATGCCAATCGGTCACTATAGCTAGAGAGGAAGCGCCATGCTTCTTACGGCAGCCATTTTTTTGCAACGAGATGTTTACGTGATCAGGCAACCAAGCAATATTCATCACCATGGAACTACTGCCTATATAGGCCAAGCTCGATGACTAAGGCTAACAATGTGATTGAGACAGGGGAGCAGCTCATCTTGACTGTATCAGCATGTGTCGAGATGATAGCGACAGCCAAAAGAGCGGACCCAATAAATTTCCCTCTTATACTCCGGTACACAGACCGTCACTGTTTGTTCTACGTTCACTGCACGCTACCTGGTCCGCACGACTCTGGGGTCTCGGCTGATGATGGCAGTGGTGAGGATATGGATATTTCGCAAGATGAGATCAGTAAAAAGGAGATGAAAGGAGAAGACGAGAGTCTGGCAGGGTTTGTTGGTGCTGCGATTCGGCCTCGCTGGGGGGTGACACCAACGAGCTGTCGACTAGACTAACAGTCGGTGACATGACGTACACATTGCGCCAAGATATTCAGTTGATTCTCCGTTGCTCGGCGTCACCCCGGTATCCCGCACTTCTCGAGTTCCGGGTGAATACGGTGGCCGCCAGCTATGAGAACGCCCAGCTCCGCTGAATGACGACAAATCTTCTGCAGACCAACTCAGCGGCTGCAACTAGACTATCGTATCCCGGATTCGGTGATGATACAATGGCAATCTTGGGCGGCCGCGCGGGCGGCGCTTTACGACGTTCGAGTTTTAACACGGATCTTCAACAGTTGCAAGGTCCTGATCCCAGCACTAAATTTGGAAGTGTATCCTAGCGGACGGTAGTGCAGACACCATTCCTCCACAATTCCTACCAGAACTGCCATCGCCGGGGTATTCGTATTCAAGGATCGATCCAGTCCAGGCGTTGGGGAGCAGTCCGGGATAGTGGCCATACCAGTCTAGCAATTCGTCACCAGTCCACGACACTGTTCACTCATCGTGATCAGAGAGCTAAGCAGCCGGTGCTGCGTGACGGCGGGAGGTCCAGCACATTACAAATAGAAGGATCGAGGTCCTGGCAGGACATGTTGCAAGACCTTGAGTCGGAGTGGCCGAGGACGGCACTTAGTGGGTTCCCAGCGGTGGGGTCCTGTGACATTAACTGGAACAAGGTGGTCCAAATGGAACCGCGGCATCTTCTTACCAAGGCACGACGCTTTCCTCATAACATCCGACTCCTGCAGGTTTTTTTATCGGTGAAACCCTTGTGGCGTGGTCCGCGGTATGGCGCTACGAATGTATGTATGGTCGTCTCGCCGTGCAACGAGACCGGGTGTCTGACGATGTCACTAAAAGATGGCTTGAGGATTGGAAGTAAAGAACTTTGCGCCAAGTAGCCCTGTCCTCACTGGCACCTCCCATTGATAGTTCAGATAATTGACGGAGGTTAAAAGACAGCGGATACGGCGGAGACGACCTTCACCGACGGTGTGATATACTCTATAACGGAAGATTAGCTCGTCACATCATCTGTGTTCTGCTATACAAGGCCGAGATCCAGTCCATCACGGGTGAGGACGCCGCAAAAGCTACTGGCATTACGTCCCAGTTGCGCCGTCATTTTGCGGGTCTGAAAGCCCTGACGGCATATCGCTCAGCATTCACGGAGATGGTCAACCAGGACGACTGGACCATACTCGACACGTTTTTTTTAGCACTCTATCACCCAGATGAGTGTTCAAAGTCCTCCCCAGTACTAAGGCAGCCATATGAGAGTTTAGTACCTGGCGACAAGTCAACATATGTCTCAAGGGGATCTATACGGCTTATACCATCAGCTCAAATGGGACGGAAACTCTCTAGCAGGCGGGAAAGCCGCAGGCTCTCGACAGTAAAAGATTATCCGAGTAGAAACTAAGAATGTGAGGGGACTTACGAAGGAATCAAGAGCCGGTTGAATTGAGGCCTGGCGGAGAATGCCAACGGGCAAAGGTCGTTGGATCGGGACCAACAAGTTTTTCCACGAATCTGATCACGGCAAACTCGAAGTGGCGGAGTCCGAAGCCTTTCATCATTTGCTGGAACCTCCAAACTATTGTCGTTAAGTGTCGACGTCTCCAAATTTTCATCATCATCAATGATGTCGATAATTTTCTCGTCTTCACTTTTCATTGCCTTCGAAATGAAACGCTCGGCAAATGTCACGCTTCTTGAAATTATGATAGAGCCGTCATCCGCGATAGTAGTCTATACGCTTTGTGATCCTTTGCATAGCCAAGAAAATAACACTTCACGCCCGAATCGTCCAGCTTCTTTCGATTCTCCTTTGTAACATGCGCGTAACATTGCGAACCAACCACGCGCATGTGATCGATGCGCGGCTTCGCTTAAACATCATCTTGTACGGACTTGACTTCTTGTTCGACGAATTTGGAACCACGTTCCGAATGTCTGCTGCTGTCATTAACGCTTCGCCCCAGTAAGACTTGTCGAGACCGCTGTCCTTAAGCATGCAGCGCGTCATCTCTACCAGAGTTCGATTCATGCGCTCTGCCATGCTGTTCTGTTCAGGATTGTATGGAACTGTGTACTCTTGCTTGATAAGCTTCTCATTGCAGAAGTTATACATTGCCGTGTTCCAGTACTCGCCACCGTTGTCACTTCTAATGATCTTGATCTTAGTCCCAGACACTTTCTTGATCTCCCGGTAAAATCTTGGGAACGCGCTTATTACTTCACTCTTCTTTCGCAACGGATAAACCGTCACATACCGGCTCTTCATCATGATGAAGCTCACAATGTACTTAAAACCGAATCTAGAAGCTGGAGTGATTGGTTCAAGCACGTCGGAGCATACGATATCGTCAGAACGTGCACTTTCCCTGATTCCTTTGTCTTCCTCTCTTGACTTCAATGACTTGCGTACTTGCTTGGACGTTGCGCATACGTCACACACGACGTCGGTCTTCACTTCCGCGCCTTTGATCCTTCCGTCCTTTATCATATCATTAATCGTCCCATACGATGCGTGACCCAGTCTTCTGTGCCATAGCTCGTTCTCGTACGCGGCTACGTGACACTCCGCACCAGCCTCAACGTTGAGGTACATCAGGAAGCCCTGCTTCCTTCCAGTGGCAACTGGCGTCCCGCCCCGCTTCACAACGCACTCGTTGCGCTGATCTTTACTGTCATTCCTCGCGCTGATGCAGCCGTAAGCGAGAATAAATTCTTTGACAGATCTTCGACATGGAGAGTGTTTTCGAGGCGAGCGTCGATCCAAGCATGTCCTGTCCAAACGCGCAGCTTCACCGTTCCGTGACCGATGACCTTGAGCTTCACATTATTCTTCGCGCTTGATAAACTGCGCGCCTGGCACACTTCTTCATTCTCCACAAAAGCTTCCCGGTCCTTGCACATGTGTGCAGATGCGCCACTGTCCATAACTCAGCAGTCGCTGACGGACCCTTCGCTTGCATTAAATGCGACGTTGGAGTGTTCGTGTCCTCCTTCTCGTGTTTATCTTGGTCCACGACTTGAACGGCAATCCCCAACATAATAATTGACCTTGTCACAGTTAAAACACGCTCCTGAAGGTTTCTTAGCACGCCGTTCTTGCTGCTTCTTGGGGTGCTGCTTGCCGTTTCTCTTACTTGTGTAAAGGGTCGTTGCTTCTCTCACCCATACCGTGTCCTTGTGCCGCACTTCCTCAGCGATCAACTTGCTCACGAGGTCGCTGAAATTCAAACTTGACACCGACATGCGAAACGCCTGCACCAAGCTCTCGTAGCTTGCAGGCAGACTCCTCAGCATCACCGCACATTCGTCCTCTTCACTTGGCCCGCAGTTGGCGCTATTCATCTTCATGACTAGGTCTTCAAGCTCTGTCACGTGACCACTAATGCTTGAAGCTGTATACTAAAACGACGCAAACTTCTCCTTAAGCCAAAGGCGATTCGCCATGTCTTGTGTGCGACGGAACTTCGCCAGCCATCCCCACGCCTCTCTCGCCGTCGTCGCGTCGATAATGTGCATCAACTGCGCGTCACTCAGATTCAGCGCGATCGCGGCGTGCGCTTGCTGCTCCTTTACCGCATTCGGAGCGTCTACACCGGAGATAGCTCCCCACAACCCCTTAGACATGAGGTACATCTTCATCTTGTAGCTCCATAGCACGTAGTTTGAGCCGTGAAAAGGCTCAATCTTGAAGCCGGAGTCGTTGCTTGGGCTCATAACCTGTTGAATTACCTTACGCCATGAGCTTGAAGATAGACTTTCCGGTTTGCAATTTCGACCGTAAGTCCATCTTAAAGCTCATAGCGTAACGTAATTCAACATACAAGAAAGGCATGTGAATAGTGAGGAGTCAGCTTCGCGATTGCAAGACGACTGGAAGCGCAGGTGGAGACAACCCCAGCTTGTCACAGGGTCTCTCCTATCATACTGGAGTGTCGGTGCAGACAAAACGGGGTGTGTGGCAATTTTACTTGACCTACGTGGAGTAGCCGAGGCACGTCCATGGCATCCTGGAATGTGGACAAACCGGGTCGTCTGCGTTGAGATCGGAAATGCCCTGCTGGTGAATATTTATGCGCCAAACCGTCATGCCTAAAGAGAAACATTTTTTTCTCGCCTGGTGGAATGACCGTGGCCAAGCCGAGATACCATCCTTGCGGGCGATTTTAGCTCAGTACAAAGTTCCAACTTGACCGCTAAGGTGGCCAGCGCACTAAACGTCCAGAAAGTGCTTAGTTAGGCCACTTGCTAACTTTAATGGGGCTCGAAGACGCCAGTACATTGTCGGCCCCGGTGGATGACGATCCACCAAAACCGACGGATTTTCTTACATACTGGACCAAATCGACGGCTAGCAGTATTGATCGGTTTTATGTTCCGCGTGGGTGGGCGTCTTTGGTACAATGGGTGGAGGTGATAGAGCCGGCCGTCGAGTCCGACCATCTACGGGTGTCTCTTATTCTAGGGCGGGGTGCGTTAAATGCACCCGAAAGTCGAAGAGTGCGTCCTATTCGGTACCCTATTTATCTCTCAGAACCCACTGCTGTCAGAGCTGATCGATCGGAATGTGGGACGAGACCCATCAGCGCTTACTAGGGATGACCAGGCTCTCTGGTGTATTGCTGCAATCAAATGGTGCGCAAGCGTTCAAAACAACGAAGCAAACGGTATGTGGAAAAGGTTCAGCGGCAAACGCGAGCAGGTCTAACAAGTCGACAGCAACTCATACACGCTCATCGAGTAACGCTTCGCAAGGAGTGTATGATTCAGGAGGGGCGCCGACTTGAGCTTACGACAGATTGACTTCGATGGGATTACAAGCGCGTTTCTGATTGGGAGCGGGACCAAACTGTTACCAACCTTCACCACCTCCATGGGGTGGCCTTTTCGTGCCATGCCACAGTCGCTGATAAGTTTGCAACGGAGTGGCAGCAAATTTTAGGCTGGAGTCACAACACTATACTGCAGTGGCGCATGCGTCAGGCGTTCAATGAATTCGTCACGATTCCGGAGGCTCGCAAAATGACTTTGATCGAAAATGCTTCCTGCTTCAGCCTGTAAGCATGGACGAAGTGGTCAGTGCAATATCAGGACTTAATCGGCACAAGGCGGCGGGGTATGATGGGCTGAATTATGACTTTTATAAACTCAAGCTATTTTAGTGCCGGCGATGGTACTCCTCGAAAACGAATTACTGAATGAGAAGGATCCGCCGCCTTCACTTCTAGGAGGCCATATTATTTTACTTCACAAAAAGGGGGACTTGGTCGATGCTATGGATTACCGGCCGATATCGCTTCTTCATACAGGGTACAAAATAGTTGCCAAACTTATGGCAACACGATCACAAGCTGTCCTTCCTAAGGCGGTTGTGGACAACCAGCCGGGTTTTGTGCAGGGACGGGAGATGATGAAAACAGTCATGATGATGCTCGCCGCAGTCTCTACTGCTCGGGCTGAACCTGACTTGGAAGCAACACGGAGTCAAGAAATTTTATTGCTGGATTTTCGAAAGGCATACGACATGGTGCACCGGATTTCCTCTTTCAAGTCCTGGAAGAGTATAGATCCGCAAGTCCTTTCATTCATATGACGCGGAAATTGCATGAGTCTACCACAGCTAAATTTTTGGTCAATGGCTCCCTTTCTCATCCATTGGAAATCACAACGGGATTCGGCAGGGATGCACTTTGGCGTCATTACTGTTCATCCTGGCGGCGGATGTCCTGTCATTAGCGATCACACAGGACTGCGAGCTTCAGGGGATCGAAGTTCCCGGGACACACGGTGAGCAACACACCCTTTCCGCGTTTGTCGATGACTCCACTGTATTTCTCCAAGAAGCGAGTAATGTTCCACGCGTCCTCGACATCGTCGCAGCTTTCGGTCGGTTATCGGGGCTCACTGTGCAGCCAACAAAAAGTCAGATCATCTTTTTGAATACGGCAGTGGCTTTGCCTGAATATGAGGGAATACCTGTGTTGCCTCATGGCGAAACAACACACTATCTCGGTCACCAAGTGGGTACACTCGTCGACGCAAATTAGGCTGTCCGGATTCGGAACGTGCACCGTCGACTCGCGACGGCTACTCGGGTGGCGACCAGTGTCTCTTTCTCTGGGTGCTCATACTCAATGTAATTATGCTGCCAGGAATACTCTTCACGGCAGCGGCCTTTGATATGCCACAATAGGAGGAGGAGGAGCTCCGAAATCTCCACAAACAATTTCTGTGGAAACATGCAACCTCAACAGAGCGCAGTCGTCATAAAATTAACTTGGCATTTTGTACACACCGCGAGCGGCTTGTGGGGTCGGCTTGGTTTCGATAGCAGTGGCTGTTAAATTACAACGAATAAAACACGCTCGTCGTTAGCTTACACAGAGGCGCGACAGATACGTCGGGGCGTGGAAATTTTGGACGTTTCCGGAGGCTCGGGACGACGCCTCTATCGTAATCACGCCACTAAACCCCCTTTATTTCCGCAGGCAACGGAGCAAGATACGTGGTGAATCGTTGCAAGCTGATATTCGTGCTTGGCTTAAATGGAGCATGAAGCCTTACAGGATCGGCATGGTCGTAATATACAACGGCACATCTTGCAGACCAAATGCTGGAGGGACGGAGACCGGCTTACGATTTGATTAGCGGAGCTGTTACCGGCAGTTACATGGGAGATAACGGCCATGACCAGACGGTATTGACCAAGTATTCGTGGGCAGACAATCCCATGGTTATGCGATGGCACAGGTTATCGGTTGATGAGCAAGAAATACGACCGCATCAGGCAGTGCTCACTGGAAGAAATTGCGATGGAGCGAACCGGTCCGACAACATACGTTTGTCACGTCCCGTTGGCTGAGGGACCGGAGAAGCACAACCCGAACCGCAAACTCGGGCGCTGGGCTTTAGCAATTCTATTAGGGAGTCCTCCGTTGGCTATGGGACGGACATTCGAGGTGATCCCCACGGTGGCTGTACGACACCCCCCCCCCGGACCTCCGGCTATCTTACAACTGGGTGCTGGTAGAGAATGGAGCTGTCCGAGGGGTGGAAGGTACAGCGCTGGATATTTCATCACGGAGAATCATGCTTGAGCAGAAGGCCAACGGGATTAATTGCACAGTCGATGACTTATATCCAGTATATCTGGAGAATGGGACGATGTGGCCGTCATCAGGAGCTCGCAACGAGCTCTCGGGCTTGTCATTGAGGCACATCCATCGATCCACAGCTTTCTGTGAGATGCCTCATTCAACGTAGCGAATCGGCATGTTCTTAGGTACATTAAACGCCAGCGGTATGGCAAGGCGAAGGTGGGGCTCGGCACGGCTCTGGAAGGTCTACTACAGAAGTTACAAACCTGCGCAGACCGGGGAGACTGGTACTCTGCAGCTCTTTGTCAAACCCCGAAGCAGCTGTGAGGTCATCAAAATGCAATTACGGAGTAGCAAGTGTGGGTCTATTACCGTTTGTTACTCCAACAGCTCAATTTATTTTCCCGGGCAGGGAACTTGACAACAGTTGCAGGAGGCTGTCCGTCTGTGGCGTTCACAAGGAGACACTGGAGCACATTTTCTGGACATGTCCGGTGGCTGATCCAAGATTTGGTACGTTCGGCTACGTTAACATGCCAAATTTTACTTTCGTCGCATCAATGATGATGCAACGAGCTTTAATGGCGTCGAGTAATTCGACAACAAATCATCATCAAAAAGGAGTCGCCTTCGATTGCCTTAAATAGCAATTCATATTTTCGGGCTTTTGGGTTGACGCGAAGGCGTTGGCCCACTAGCAGCATGTAGATGCTGCTGTCTCAGCAGTTTCAACTCTTGACTACCCTGTTTTCTCAGCATGTCTGTGTGTTGAAAGCCTTGCTGACAAAGCAAAGCTACTTATCTTGGTTCCGTCGAGTTCACGTTGTACGAACTCGGCTATGGCCTCATGTTGTTCATCTGTGTTCCGAGTGAACAGCATGGTGCCATTGGCTGGCCCGCCTACTACCAAGCTCATGTATTCGACCGCTCTCCAGTCAAGGTCACTCAAATAGTGAACCTCTACGCGTTGCGTGATAGCCTTCTCAAGAGGCTTAAAGCTCCTCCTTCTTCATCCATAATGTCCTTAATGGCTTGATTGTGCGTAAGCCATTGAACGGACTACGAAGTGCAAGTGCTACCTGGTGCAACGGGAGTCTTGACAACAGTTGTCGTCAATTTACACTGATTACAGTGAAGGTGGGGTTCCTCGATTAATTTATGCACACGACGTGCAGAGGACGGTTCTAAGTAGCTGGGAAGTCTTAGCTACTGAGGGCTAATTCTAAGGCTTTACGATAAGGATAAAGTAAATTGTTATAATATATAGAAAGTCGACTAGCTTTAATGTATTTATACCCGACTATGCAATGCGCCTCCTGCGCAACGCCTTATCGTGTCCTGTAACGATTGGCAAGGTTGATTTATATCAACCAATAAATAGAACCAATGCCTTATTGCGTCAATGCCAAATTTGGAATATTGAAACTTTTAAGTCAAATAAATAAAAAATAATACTTTTGTACGTCTTTGTTTATTTCTTATTATAGGAGACAATATTTATTATTTTTTTTGAAAAAAAATATTATTGTGTAACGGGACACCCCATTATAGTTTTATTTCCTTCAATTTGCTCACGACATCTTAAAAAGCTACAAGCTTGATTTAAGTTAATAATGATTATGTTGACCAAGCGGTTCGAAAGCTGTGACCTGCTGCATGTTGTGCAGTTGAGAACTCGTGCTGTCATACAACCAGTTTACGCTGCTACGGTGTCTTATTCAATTTATTACTATCTGATGACGCAAAACGTAATTTCAACGATTTTGTTCAGTTGCTCCACAACTCACAAGGCCTTATTACATATCCGGTGCAAACTTCTCCGCAGACTGCTATTGGGTAGATGAGCGGAGCTTTCCCCACACTCAAATTTGTGCCTTTTTGACGAATCTAAAATTAAATTTAGCGGCACTCAAGCGCGGCGCAAGTCGTTAGTGACAAGTGGAATGCAGCCTAGGAAGCCACACAACGTATTGTTAATTTTAAAATCTTCTGTGGATTTTGAATCATAAATATATAGGAGATAAGGTTGGCAGCACATTCACACGTCCTTTTAGCAGCGTAAACTGCCTTTATGATGCAGCTGATGCCTTTGTGTCCCTACCCTGCACAATGGACTCTGGAAGAGTATAAAGCTAAAAATATTCTTCACATAACATTTGGCAAATTTTGGACCGTCTATAACTTCTGAGCAACGGGCGTAATGCACCATTTTGCTATAAATATGTCGTTATGGTGTTTTTTTGCAGCCTTACACGGGGAGGCCTTCCTTGTAAATTATCACCCTGTCAGCGACTTTCTAATGCTCGCTGTGCGCACTACATTTTATACGTGCTGTTAATAATTATGCACACCTTGGCGCAAAGGTGAGAACATGGACGAGTCTAGTAGGCTCGCTTGGGGTTATAAATGCGCTGTCGCGATTGGATGCTTAGGCTTTCGCTCGATGAAGGCGGCCGACAGGACAATCTTCATATCACATGGTCATTTGAGGCGGCTTTCAACTAAAAAAATCATGCGCGGCTGTCTTAAAATCATTAAAGTATATTTCTTATAATTTTTTATGAGCTGACTTTAGCTTCAGCAAAACCGGAAAGCGTAAAACGTATTAGGTAATCCGCTCTTCATGCAGAATTACGAGATGTACAGCTCTCTGAACGATTTTTGTCAGCTGGATCGTGAAAGACGAGAAACAGGTCAGATGGTTCAATCAGCAAATGTTAATTGATCTTTAGAAATTATTATACATGGTCAGTCACTTTACAGCGAAGCTACCTTGTTCCTGAAGTCAGAGGAAGACTTTATGCTCAAACAATCGCTTAGTTCTATAGAATTAAGTAAGCCTTATAGAATTAAGCGAATGTTTGAATTTAAAGCCTTCCTCTAAGTAAGTTTAACAAGTCACTTATGTAGGCGGGCACGTCGTAATGCGGCCACGCTCTACTTAGACACCTGCCCTAGCACAGCGAGGAAGCGGTTTAACCTGCTTCTCTTGCGTGCAGTGAGGTAGTTGTGGTGGACGCGTTGGCGGCCTCACCCAACACACTAAGTACTGTGATTAAGAGTCGTCACGGGAGCGGTAATCCGTTTCCTCGTGCGCACTTACCAAGTAGGAAGTAGTTTTCAGACTGATTTATATTTGATATAATTAAAAACAAATACCTTTTTTTACCATT
>NW_027152077.1:42631-46707 GCF_004359215.1 Bremia lactucae | reverse complement strand
GACGCACCGTCATCCTCGTTGGAGTGATGTCGCGCTCAACATATTTGAGCCTACGACAATATAGTGACTGGCGACGAAAAAGGTTATTCGACGCTCTGCAGTCCACTAGAGCTCTGAGTGACAAATCATTTGTCACTTTTGACTTCAAGGTGAGGGATACCTCATCACCAGGTGCAGAGACACAAAATGATTTTGTGTCTGGAGCAACTTTAGTCAAGAGACTGCAAACTCTCATGAGGTTGCTGGATCAGAAGGGCGTTGCGCCTCTACTGACCCCGATTGTTTTTTTTTGCGGTCCGCCTTGCTGTTGCGATTTCGCAGCAACGTCGGAACCGCGACTGTTGCCTTTTTTGGAATTCGGTCCAAAGGTATTTATCTGTTTCGTGTCCATTTACAATGAAGGAAGCTTGTAATAGCGTTGACGTGTGCCAACATGTTCGCTAGTTACTGATTCTTGCGTATATTTTTCTATACAGAGCCCATTGATAACGGAGCTAACCTGACCCATTAGTGTCTCTGACGACAGTGTTACATACGACAACGAATTGATCGTAACTTTTTGAAAGGGCCAACATCTGTGTTTTAAAAATGAAGAGTTGCCTAGTTATACTACCCATCTAATTTTAATCTGTGATTAACGAAGCGCAAAAGGTATAAAATGGAAAATATGATCATCAAAGAATGTATTACCTCCAAATGCAACTATAGAAAACGACACCCATCTTAGCTTGATAGTGGCAAGTGTCGAAACTACGTTTCCAATAGACACGTGGCTCCAAACATCGGTTCAAATGTTTTCGCAATCATGGCGTTAAACACGGTGGGGGAATAGAACCTTAACATTGCCACAAAGTTACTCGACGCCTCTTCGTCCTCATTGATCTCGTTGGCTGACAATTTTGATACCCCTTCCACCGCAGCATTCACCCGCGCATTTGAGCTCTCAGATGCCTCGCTATAGTCCGAGACCGATTCAAAATCAAAAGTCAAATCCTTCACCTTCGCACTTTGAAATCTCATCAGTATCGCCTTCATAAGGCTTGCAAAGTGCTGGACCGTCGTAGCTTTGTCCAATTTCGTCTGGATCTCCTCAACAGTTAAATTCGAGCAATCCACTGCGGAAACTTCTGGTGCACAAGCAAACATGTCGATATCAATTTCAGCCACAAAAGTCGGCTTCTCTACAGAAAACTGTACGGTATCGATACTCGTAACGTTCGGTGATTGAAAATGAGTTGTAGTGGAAGCCTTAACCTTTAATGTCGTTGACGACGCTATTTCTAACGCCACGGTATTCGGTTTGAGTGCTAGGATTTTTCGCGCTACAAACGCTTGGAGGCCGTTTGCTTGGATTGAATCGATGGTGGTATCATATCGGAATTCAAAGCCTTTTGACGAATCAATAAACGGCTTCGTCGGGATATTATGAAGTATTAGTGAGTCGTTTTCTTTTCCCATTTTGAAGTCAAAAAAATTGCTAGGCGATAAGCTTTCGAGCATGGCATTTAGGGCCGTGAACTCCAACTTCATGGTAGTGAAGTCCATTAGCACGCAGCTGTCGGTAGTAGCGGCGTTCGCGCCGGTGGCAAGCACGGCTGCGACGATAATGGCGCTATTCATTTAAATGCAGGAATAGCCAGTAGTGCGAGAATGAATGAGGTACGAGACGTTCGACGACTACTACTGGTATAAGGTGTATCCCATTGGCAGAGCGAAAAGGAACATGTGGAGATTCAGGATGGTGAGGTTGAAAGAATCGTCGTTCCGCTGGTCTTTTGTAAATTAATACTCCCTGCAAACTTCATCGATGAAACTGAGAGTTAGGTTTTCCTTGCGCCCTGTCATGCTAGATAAACCTTATGAAACGCTTTACTTTTGATATGCATATTCTCGTCATTTGCTACATGAGATTCAATTTTGACGGAGTTCTCTTATTGGAACCCCGAACCCCTCATTACATACACTATGCGGAATTTCGGCTACAGGGCCTCCTCCCACCCAACTATCACACACCTTCGGTGCGGGTTGGCAGGGCGGCCATCCATTGGATGGTTGCTCGTCTGCTTTTTAGCCTATCTCCGGCGATGTGTCATCGTACCGCCCTCCGCCGGTATCGATCCCGTCCATCTAATAAGTGAATGTATTGTGCTTAGAATATTGAGTTTAAATTTGCGTCACGAGGAAAATTTAGGCAGTGGGGGACTTTCCCCTACTTAAATAAGCTTATCATAAAGTAGCTATTGGGAATTACCTTTGAATGAGATATGCGTCGGCTGACGTGGTAGTATATGGCTATGTGCGCCCTATTCTTTTTATTCTGAGTGAGTTGCAATACCATGTTTTGAGTAGGCGTCAAGCCAAAACGATTTGAGATTAAAGAAGCACTAGAGCAATGAGCACAACAAAATCTGTATCTGAACATCCCAACTGCTCGAAATCTTCGCTTGTCTCTTAAGTATCTACATGAAGCATATCCGACGAATCTTCGAGACAGAAATGCTATTCGTGCGCAAATGCAGCTTTTCGTGGTGCTAAATTCGAATCATCGGTCAAGTTGTGAACAGTGGCGACGACATCCGTCTTGACCCTACAAAACACGGTAGTTGTAGTCAATTCGTGCAAGATTCCGCTGATTTGGTTTCTACAATATTGAGTCTTCGAAGAAAATGCCACTGTGGAAGTGAGCACAAAAACCGAGGCTTGATTTTGCGTCTATTAAATAGTGTCCGCTATAACTGCCCCGATTTTTGATAAATATGAACACCTCATTTATTTTATTTCAAACTACGACGCATTTGAGGAGAGCCTTTTGCCGTGTTCTCAAATATTGTGTCGATAGATTCTTTCACCTAATCAGTACTGACAGTCGCTACCTTAACTCGCGCTTGAATTTGTCTGACAATGCTTAACCTATTTTCAGTAAAACGCACAAAAAGGTGCTGCCAATGTGGTTATGATGCGGTCTTGATCTGTTGGTTAGTGCGACCTGTGTTGGTTTGCTCATACTAAACTTTTCGTTGAAGAAAGCGTTGTCAATATTCCACGAACTATTGCGCTTGTAAACTTATCATACATCATTCCTAATTGTTGGACAGGGTAACGCTCGTGTCAGCCAGCCAGTGTGCCTATGCTGAGGACAAGGATTGTGACGTTATTCATTCAAGTGCTTCAGGTGGGAAGGGGTGAGATGAATTCGCCAAGAACGATCGGTCGTCACACCATTTATGCGAGCAACTGGTGTGGATCAATAAATGCGAACAAAGCATTATTTTACAATGCATCATCACCGCTACCAAGGATTAAAGATAACGTGTGTGGCAATGTATTTATTTGGCCAGGCATGCAACAACACATCCAATTGTGTATCACGAATCGTGGACCTTGCATTTGTCAAAAATTACATTCGCCTCAATGTTAGGATAACTTAAACCGAAAATTAGCATGCAATTCGCAGTAGCTATGGTTTGTTTCCAGCCAAAGAGCGCAATTGTGCGTATGACAATTACCCATCTTATTGTTTGTAGTCTGAGCCAAAATGAGAATTTTTTATTTAGTTCGAGGTAAACCCATCTTATTGGCCGTTAATATGTTTTCAACATCGACTGTTGACACTAAAACAAGTGTGATTGTGCTCGAGTATATTTAATTGGGCCTACATTCAACAAAACTTATACTTTCAACAAATATGTATCCTTTCCACTGCTTCAATTGTGGTCAGATCAACAGTGAGACTGCCGAGCCTGTCACCATCCAACTCAAAATGCTTACGACTCCATCGGAGTCGACGTCACTTTTTCGTTCGACTGTTTGTCCTGTTCCAGTCTTTGCTGTTCGTTGGTCTGCTGTTCTTTGATCGTCTTCTTCTGCGCCTCGCCAAACGGTGTCTGCTGCCACAGCGCCTCAAACTCATCAGGTGTGCCGCTAGAGCACAGCGCCTCATGCTGCCCTTTGTCATCGGGAGTCATACGACTCCACGTCGTGCGCAGCTTCTTTCCTTCAACTTGGCGCTCATGGACAGCTTTCAGACGACCTGTCGAATCTTCATAGCGGCGACGCATGCTCGTCACGCGTCGGCC
>NW_027152077.1:0-8435 GCF_004359215.1 Bremia lactucae | reverse complement strand
CTTCAGCATCACGAGGGATAAATCTCTCGGCAGGCTGTGAAAAAGGGGTCCCATGAAAAATCGAGACATTTGATGTCTTGGTTACTTACGGATCAAGAGCAGGCGCTTATACTCTTGATCTGTATACGCCTCCGAAGTCAATTTCGGAGACACCTGATCAGTTCTTGAGAGATCTGCGTACTCGTCGCAGAGGACGAAGACGTTATCGATATTCGGTCAGCGGTTGTATAAAGCGTTTGTCTTAAGTGACCAGTTGTATATTTTGGGAAAACGTAAAACTGGTCACTTAATACAAACCCTTAATACAAGAATTCGATTGAGTTTTGGGATGTATTCCCTGAAACATTTTCATGCTAGTTGCCTAAGGATAGAGGCACTCGACATGACATCGAGCTCAAACCAAGCTCAAAGTACTGTGTCATGAAGCAGTAGCCACTGCCTCGTGAACATGTACTTGTGATCGATAAATTCTTAACCGATCGAATTAAAGCGGGCCATGTAAGGGATTCAACCTCCCCACATAGCTCTCCGACCTTTTGTGTGCAAAAGGCCACAGGAGGGTGGCGGATAGTGCACTCACTCAACAAACTGAATAGGTATCGGCGTTGAGCCGGTACCGTTGCAGCATTATACTAAGAGTACGATCTTTTCGTCTATGGATCTGATGGATGGGTTCTATCAAATCCATATGCGTGAACGGGACATTCCGTACACAGCAGTGAGCACTCCCAATGGGATGCTCAGGGAATGACTAGTAATGCCGCAGGGGCTTAGTAACGCCCCTGCAACATATAACGGATGCGTAACGATTCTTTTGTGACTGGTGCGAGAATTTGTACCGGATTGTTATGACGATGTATTCGTCCATAGCCGGTCCATGGATGGAAAGACGGACGTAGAAGTTCATAAAACTCACGTTAGTCAGGTTCTTAAACTTTTGCAAAAGCATAAGTTGTAAGCAAATTTCAAGAAGTGAAATTCGCTGCAATCGAAATACCACTTCTTGGGTGCATTGTAGGCAAACACGGCTTGCGCCCTGATCCCGAAATGATAAAGGTGATCACCGACTGGCCAGTTCCAGTCGATGTCATGGAACTTAGAAAGTTCCTTGGTTTAGCGGCGTACTTGCACAAGTACTCACGCAATTATGCCGAGATGACAATTCATCTCTCTCGTCTCGAAAAAAATACAAGAAATGGATATGGAACGCTGGTTGTCAGCGCTCCTTTCAAGGTATCAAGCAAAGCTTGATGCATTCGCCCATATGGCGATTCCAGATCAAGACAGACCATTCCATGTGGTCTGTGACGCCAGCAATTTCGCAATCGGCTGCGCGATAATGCAATACGACACAGACGGCGCGGAGCGCGTCGTCAGTTACCAATCGCGTCAGCTACAACCAGCTGAACGCAATTACCCAGTGCATGACAAGGAGTTCTTTGCCATGAAATATGCATTATCTAAATTTAGGGTCTATCTCCTCGGAGATAGATCGTTCATCGTATATACGGACCTTGCGTCATTACGCACGGCCGTAAACAGTCCACACCTCTCGCAAAGAATGGCGAGGTGGCTGTCCTTCTTCGCGAAGTATAACTTCTACGTCGAATATAAACCAGGACGGCTTAATGTCGTCGCTGATGCGTTATCACGCCGACCCGATTTCGAGTCAGCTGTGCACCCCAACAGTGAAAGTGATCTTACTGTTGCAACACTCACTACTAGTGCTCCGTCATCAACCTTAGTTGATGACATAAAGAAAACCTATAAAGAAGATAAGGACCTTCTATGTTTGATGGATCATTTAATGAATCCATCCGATAAATCTTTTAAAGATTTACCGGCTTTGTATCGATCGTCATCCGATTGATACACGACACGCAATAATTTATTGCATTACGATCGTCATCCGATTGATACACGACACGCAATAATTTATTGCATTTCACAGCCGTTACCGGCGACACTCCACGGGCCTTCGTCCCAACTCACAATGATTTGCACTTGCGCATCGTGTATGAGTTGGTCACGATGCAACAACAAGTGAACATTGTGGACGTGACAAGACTTATCTCACAATAAGTCGCGACTTTTACTGGCCCCGCCAGTATCAGTTCGTGCTTGCGAGGTTCAACGGGTGACGCCTGGTGACGCCAGACCTTCTACCCGTGCGCGTCTTTAACCTCTACCACTCCCGACAGAGTGTTGGCAGTCGGTATTTATCGAATTCATTTTCGGATTTCCCGAAGACGATCACAAAAACAATGGAATCCTTGTTTTTGTAGACAGATTCAGCAAGATGGTACATCTTGCTGCAGTACCGGAGTCGATTACGGCTCCGGGTTGTGCCCGTGTCTTATCGACATGGTTTTCAAACTCCACGGTTTACCCCGTGAATTGGTATCGGATTGAGATCATCGATTCACAATGGAGTTCTGTCAATCCGTGTTCCGAGAGATCGGAACACGGCTGACTATGTCAATACCCGATCGCCCAGAAACGGATGGTCAATCAGAACGGTAAATCGCGTGTTTGAAGAGATACTTCGAGATTACGTCCAATCGTATCCGAATTAATGCGAGTTTTAGTTGATGGTCGAATTCGCCATCAATAATTAGGTGCATGCGTCAACAACGCAAACACTCATCTTCGTGAATGACTTACGCCATCCTCTCATTTCCATCCAATTAGAGGGATCCTCTTGTTTAAGGGGGGGGGGCTCGCACGAGCAAAACCATTTCTGGCGCATGCTCATCATGCGTCGAAGTTAACAACGACGCGAATGAGGTCGATGTCGATTGCTTCGACATCGAAGATGAGATAAATCTCATGGCAGTGCGCACAAAGCGCACTGAAAAAGTCAAAACAAATTAGTCAGCAGAGAGATTCCTGCTGGCTCGAGAATCAGTAATCCGTTTCATACAGGATTTCATTGCTAACGCAGTGGACCGTCAGAAACGGAACGCAGACAAACATGGAAGAGCAAACGCTCTTTCATTTAAAATTAATGATCTAGTGCTACTCTCTACGGTAAATTTACCTAAGCGTTTGGTCACTAATGTGAGTGGCAGTAAACTACTACCCAAGTTCATTGGGCCTTTCTGTGTACTGCATCGCAGAGGCATTGCGTACACAATAGAATTGCCACGTAGGATGCGAATACATCCTACGTTTTACGTTTGTGGGCTCCGCCCGTACCATTAGTACGCGGTTACTTACGAGGACAGATCCGACCATCTCTTTTAAGAATTCATGCAAGATTCTCGTGGTCACGAACCACATTCTTATGCTGAATCTGGAGATTTTCATATCGGGTCCGAAGGTCCTCGGAACCGTGATAATCTAGCGACGGTTCATCGCGAAGAGCGTGATAAGTCCGTTCGTACTCCGTCATTGAGAACGCACTCTTTGAACGGTTTTCAACCGTTCGATATGGTGAACCTGCACCGTCTACTCCAATGGTTGACGCTTACCGTGCTCGTGTTCAAACCCTCCTCCCAATAAATAAGGCTAGCGGTCGTGTTTGTCGATCTTCGACTCTAGATCCGACGCACGGTTCGGATCTAACTTTTAATCCGCCACCACAACCACTGGTGAATTACCACGGTTGTCACTGTTTTTTAGTGGAACGTATTCTAAACCCCGTGATTTGAAGGGGCAGCGAACGAGTCGTCTGGTTCGCTGGAGTGGTTATCCACCTTCGCATGACACATGGGAGCATTGTTCCCAGCTGGTTGTTGACGTTGAGGGCCTTGTCTGTCAGTATGACGAGACTCATCCGATGGATCAGATGAGACATTTTATTGGTTCACTCCCTTGAGTAGTACCCACTGAAGCAGGGGTACCACAAAAACTTTTCTTACGATGGGTTACGCATCGTCGTCACCTTGCACAGAGATACGTGCAGGTGACCGTATGAGAGATGGTACGGGCGATGAGGGATCATCCTCACCGTCGGATCCAAATAGACTCTTTACTCGTCTATTAGAATGAGCCCTCTCATTCGAAGGCTCGTAGTCAGCCGCCTGACGTATTTCAGGCGACTGTTCCATTCTCCCCGAGTCGGCCACTTCATCCGACTCGCATTCGTAGTCGACCTCCAAAGAGGGGTCGTTAACACGTGGTGAATCACCACGTGCACTCGCACCATCTAGTGTTGTGCGAGTGGAAGACACTACGGCAGCCGTTCCGCCTGCCGCAAGAGATAACAGTGCGTGACCCGCGGCTGCACGAACCGCAGCCGAAGGCGCAGCACTATCGTCACCCGGCATGAGTTGATCCTTCATGCGATGGAATTTAAAATGATGGATCTGACCAATCAACACATATTTAAAAATGAAGTGGTCACATAGCAACCACTCCATCCAATGACATTCAGAGTGATTGTCGTTTAAGGGAGGGGTGATGTAACGGGGTGTATCGTTACATGAAATTAGCACTTAAAGGTTGTTAATTAATATATTTTTTAAAAGGTAGATAATATTTGGAGGATATTACTTTATATAGTAATATTCAGAATTCTTATCCACAAATAGGTATAGACCATTGTATCTATTTGATCCGCAGACTAATCAGCTGTAGAAGTAATCAAAGAGAGTTATAGATAAGAATTTATTTACATCTTTAGTATTGGTTTATAATTAAGTTAGCATTTACAAAGATAGAACAAGAGACACTTAATTATATTTAATACAGTTTCCATTTCACCCTCTTAAGTCTAGTTGTCGTAACAGAAGTCTATCGCACGTACGGTGTACGTCAATTAACGTAAGGCACCACTCGCAACTGAAGCAGTGCGAAGTGGACTTGTACTGAAGCAGTAAAGTCGTAGTGCCCCGTTACAACCTGGATTCTGGTATATGGTCGTAGGTAGTCAGGCGACTGATGTTGCGACACTGCTGCCTTGCATCATGTAGAGAAGATAGTACTTGTGGACACAGTCAAGCTATTTGAATCATCTACTTGGTTGCAATTTTTCGGTCGGATGTCTGTGGTCGGATGAGCACACGCCGTGGATTCTTAATTTTGATACATTGGCTGAAACTGTCTACTTGCCCTTGAAGAGGGATTCGAGAACATTTATGTAATAAGCTATCATCTTTACTGCAACGGTCGAGCGAGCGCTTACTTTCAAATCTGATACATAGATGCACTCACTTTAGGTCCTTTTGTTCCGCTAGACCGTTATTTATTTACATGTTTGGCATTACGCGTCAATGCTCTATGTTGCAACCTGAATTTGAGCCGGCTGCGCCAACAAACAGTCACCCTTGCAAAGCTACCTAAACCTTTTTGTTGCTCCGCCATTCGCGGCGCGGCATGAGCTTGCTAGTGGTACAACAGTGCGGAATTTATTGAACGAAATATAGTTGAAGCTATTCAATGCTAGCCCGATTTTGAATCGGGCTTATAATTAGCGCGATGTCAATCGAGGACTTCCTAAAGGAAGCATTGAGAGGCTGCTTATGGCAGTGATCACAAAAATAGAAAAGTAATCGACGATTTTCGAGCTCGAGACAGAGCTTTGCTACTAGTCAGATTTAGGTGCTCGATTTCCATTTGAAAGGAACGCTTATGTTTATGAGCGGGTTTAAGAAATTTAAGCGTTTTTTAAAATTGAGTTGAACACGTGCTTTGCTCTCATTTGTGGTTATTTTCAATTTCCAGCCGCCCCCAGGAGGATGGGTTGTTCCCACAGTAACTTCGGTGGTTTTCGGGTCCGGGCCCGAGACAAGGCAGTTCACCTATCGTGACACAATATGCTTCACGACGTAGCGTCTCCCTTCCCGGCGCCCGCGTCGTGCATTACACCTCCCGGCGCCGGACCCAGGGGTGGTACTTGCCGGGATTTCCATTCATGTTAGCCCCGTCACCCACCCAGGCACTTGCTGGACAGGAGGCTGCTAAACAATGACAGTCACCTCGACCCCATAACCTCTAAGCTACCGACGTCGGTTGACCTCGTTTGTGGGGTTAAGCCATATGTTTGATCTTACTGAGGTCGTGCGCCTCGAGCAACTATATTTGCAGAGCGACAACTGCAAGCAGGATTGAAAACTCGTCGTGGTATGCTACGAACATCAAGCATAGCTTAAATAATCGGCATACGTGTGCAATTGACTAATTGCGAAAGCTCTCTCACATTTACAGATTTGAGAGCTTTAGGACATTTACACAGGATAAAACTCAAAGAGTCTCGATCACCTCGAGTGTAATGACCTCACCCTCGGCATGTTGTGACTAGCAAACTGTGAATCATACACTGATTGACATATTAAGTTGACTGAAACCATAAAGCTCCCATATATGACCAAGATAAGATCTTAATTCTGAAACTGAATGATGCCATCATTCCTGACCGATATTTTTATTCGTGTCAAGGAAAGTGTATTGTCTAACAAAGCACATTTCGTTTCTTACCGAGTAAAATTCACAAAAATATTTATTAACAATAGTAACTTCAGATTATTTTTATGAGTGAAACACGTATGAGCAACTACAAAGAGTTCTTGCGGCAAGACCCATGTATGGTA
The DNA here is from genome assembly GCF_004359215.1 of Bremia lactucae. Lineage (NCBI taxonomy): Eukaryota > Oomycota > Peronosporomycetes > Peronosporales > Peronosporaceae > Bremia > Bremia lactucae. Next base: position 1,902 of record NW_027152077.1, on the reverse strand, counting down.
ATCAGGTAACGTTTACACATGCATAGCATATAAAGGCTTAATTTTCCTTTGATCTTAAAGCGTTACGTGTCTTGCAAAGCTTTGTGCTGTGATCTGTAGCAACTAAAAGCCTCTTCAAGGTACATTGTAACGGGGCATCCTTTTCTTGTACTGCTTCTGAAGAGAGAGGTATCGTTACATGAAATTTACACTTATAGGCTTTTAATTAATATATTATCTAAAAAGTTGATGATATTTGGAAAGTATTTCTTAAGATGATAGTATTTTAAAAGCCTATTCATTGCTAGATATAGACCATTATATCTAATTTCTCCGCGGTCCAATCAGCGCTGGACGCGCGCAAAGAGAAAGACAGATAATACTTTATTACATGTTTTGTATTGGATTATATTTAAGTTAGTATTAAGTAGACAATAACAAAATAAGTTAATGATATTAGTACGGTTTAAAGAACTCTCTTTAAAGCAAGTATTTTAAAGAGAGTCTTCCTCTGCACGTACAAGTGTACGTGAAGTGACATGAGACACCACTCGCACTGAGGAAGTGCGAGGTTGTAACGGGCTAAAGTTGCCAAAATGTTACACAGTCCCCGTAAAGTATACTTGGTGTACTTAAGGGGTTGGTGAATTTCTAGATTAAAGTAATTGGACAGAGCACTCGATTGTTGTTTACATTTGTGACCAACCCTTGTGTATGTGATGCACATGGGTGCATTCACATTAGGAGGGATGACGCCTAGCGTTATCCATGCATCCGTTACGCGAGGTATCTATAAAGATACGCTCGCAATACATAATAAGTGATATCTATCGAGATAACATTTTAATTGGTAAAAATAAGTATTTGTATTTAATTCTATTAAATATAAATCAGTCTGAAAACTACTTCCTACTTGGTAAGTGCGCACGAGGAGACGGATTTCCGCTCCCGTGACGACACTTAACCAGAGTACTTAGTGTGTTGGGTGAGGTTGCTTGCGCGCCCACCACAACTACCTCACTGCACGCAAGAGAAGCAGGTTTAACCGCTTCCTCGCTGTGTTAGTGTGTGTGTCTAAGTAGAGCGTGGCCGCATTACGACGTGCCCGCCTACACTTGGTAGCACTTGAAATCTTTCCCATGACCTGCATCTCTGCGTGTGTACGTAAGGATGAGCCTCAATATTGCTTGGGCTCATTTCCCCCACCTCTCCGAACAACATCGGGAGGTGGCAGGGCTAATGTCGCAGGGGCTTGGTGAACAAACCCTGGCCAGGCTCCTGGGAAGTCCTCCTGACCAACATGTTGCTTAGTTGGAGAATTTGAGGCATTCGTGCTCGGACAGCAGAGAGCCGCGTCCGAGGCACAGAGCCATGCTGCGGCGGAGTCCGTCACTCAGACTCAGGATGAACTGAGACATGAGCAGGCTCGGAGCGAGGCTCTCAACAGGACTGTTGAGATGCTCTCTGCCCGGCCGCATCAACCGAGGCCCATTCGGATGGACCCGCCCAAGTTCGATGGAACTGCGGCGCACACGATTGTCCACTGGCTTTTAGCCGTGGAGCAATGTGGTGTCACCCAACTCATCGAGGACGACAGCCGGATGGTGTCGTACGCTATGTCGCATCTGCGCGGTAAGGCCTCAGAGTGGGCTTAATCGGCGCTTATGGCGGACAGAAAAGCGTTCCCTTCATGGGCGATCTTTAAAGAAAAGATTCGCGCCATGTACCAGCCGCCGAACAACGAAGTGTTGCTTCAGGCGGGCTTCTTTGGGGTGCGATAGGCGAAGCGATCTCTGCAAGAGTATTTGCAAGAGATGCGCTCGCTGTCGGCGATCATAACCGTAGGTCCGATTCCGGAGCACATTAAGGTGCCCACGTTTATGAACGGACTACGGCATAGCCCATCACATCAGGCCCTTTTTA
>NW_027152076.1:28877-31519 GCF_004359215.1 Bremia lactucae | reverse complement strand
GCTAAAAAATAGATTAAATTGATATGTTAGCATGCACATGCATAACTCATTTGTAATTTTAGTTGCGGCGTGATACAAGCTATGTGCGTATCTCGAGTTCAGACGAAGTGTTAGTATCTACAATAAATTGTAATATTTTAAATTGATTTAATTGAAATATGCAGTTATACAAAGTAATTTAAGAAGGCTAAACTGAAATATTGATTAAGCCCAAAAGATTTTTTGAGACGAGTTATAGACTCGATAATTTATTAACTAACTATAAAGCACGTAATGTTACAATTAAAAGGCCTGAAGCAAATCAATAATTCTTGAATAGTTTGTGTAATAAGGGATGCATTCTATTCTTTGAAAATTAAGTAGAATCCTATTCGGTGACGACTGAGAAAGCTTTAAGCAAAGGGTGGATACTTGCTTATATGCTTTACGTATGGACAAGGTTTAACGTGACTAGATTCCACTACTTCGGAAGGGTTATGCATATAGGATACCTAAAGCGATAATAATAAGTCACCATATCGCTTTAAAATATTTAAACATTTACAAGGTTCACTATATATCAGCTTAATTGCTTACAAGCTAGTAATGTGTTGCACGCTTCTCCGTGCTTACTGCTTATGATCCCGTCGCACCCTTTGTGACCCGTTTACGACCTCTGCGAGTCGCACAAATGTCCGAGGTCTATTAAAAGTTGGAGCTTTTGTTTAAGTGAGATAAAAGACAAGTTGCGAAAGAAACGTTGCACCTTGGGCGCTGACGGATTCCGGCACTTGTTATCACTAAGCAATGCTCAATATATCTTCTCCCGCACACGTGCACAAGGAAAGGCCAGTGCTCAACCCTGTCCGTATACCGTTCACTCAACTCGTCCCACGAGCGTTAGCGGTCATTAGAGCCCAAACTGTGCTGTAGTGGCAGTATTACCAGTTACTGCGACTATATCTTAATACATCAATTGTATCGGGGCACTACGACGTGTACTGCTTTAGTACAAGTCCACTTCGCACAGCTTCAGTTGCTAGTGGTGCCTTACGTTATTACACGTACACTAGTACGTGCAGATGAAGACTTCTCTTAAAGACAAGTAACTTAAAGAGGGTAAAATAAAAACTGTTTAATATAATAAGTGTCTCTTGTTCTATCTTTGTAAATGCTAACTTAATTATAATCTAATACTAAACCTGTAATTGAGTTCTTATCTCTATCTTATCTGTTACTCTCTTTGATTACTCCTGCAGCTGATTAGTCTGCGGAATAAATAGATAGAATGGTCTATACCTATTTATGAATAAGAATTTTTAACTTTACTATATAAGTAATATCCTCCAAATATCATCTACCTTTTCGATGATAAATTAATTAACAACCTGTAAGTGTTAATTTCATGTAACGATACACCCCGTTACATCTTCCCTCCCTTATACGACAATCACTCTGAATGTCATTGGATGGAGTGGTCACTATGTGACCACTTAATTTTAAAATGATGTTGATTGGTCCAATCATCATTTTAAATCCATCGCATGAAGAATAAACTCGTGCGGGGTGTTGATAGTGCTGCGCCTTCGGCTGCGGTTCGTGCAGCCGCGGGTGACGCACTGTTGTCTTCCACTCGCACAACACTAGATATTGCGAGTGCACGTGGTGATTCACCACGTGAACACGACCCCTCTTTGGAGGTCGACTACGAATGCGAGTCGGATGAAATGGCCCACTCGGGGAGAATGGAACTTCGCCTGATAGACGGCAGGCGGCTGACTATGAGCCTTCGAATGAGAGTGCTCATTCTGATAGACGAGTAAATAGTCTATTTGGGTCCGACGATGAGGATGAACCCTCATCGCCCGTACGATCTCCCGTACGGTCACCTGCACGTGTTTCTGTGCAAGGTGATGACGATGGCGTAAGCCATCGTAAGAAAAGTTCTTGTGGTACCCCTGCTTCAGTGGGTACCACTCAGGAGAGTGAAGAAAATAAAATGTCTCATCCCGCCCCTGAAAAGAAGCCGTATCTTTTGCCAGAACGGCTAATCAATAGCTTGTCTGGAGAAACTACTCCTCACACTAAATATCCCTTATTTAATGCGACAATGCTACATGGCCTTGATCCGCGCTGAGGAAGATTTCTATCGATGCTTTTCTTAAGCATCGATGGTTTAGTGGCAATAATAAGCGAGATAAAGTCTCGCTTATGCAAGCGTGGAGTGATCCCTGTCCGTGTTGTGTTGACAACTCGAAGAGGGTAACTATTCCCTTTCGTCGCCCTGGGGATGGGCTCGCATCTCTATTGAGATGCGTGAAGCGATTGACGTTTTGCAATCGATTTACAAGAGTCAGGGGCGCGTGTTTCCGATGGGCCTTCTGAACCATCGGATGGGTCTTGTAACGGGGTGTATCGTTACATGAAATTGACACTTAAAGGTTGTTAATTAATATATTATCTAAAAGGTAGATAATATTTGGAGGATATTACTTTATATAGTAATATCCTGAATTCTTATCCATAAATAGGTATAGACCATTATGTCTATTTGTTCCGCAGACTAATCAGCTGTAGAAGTAATCAAAGAGAGTTACAAGATAAGATAGATAAGAATTCATTTACATGTTTAGTATTAGTTTATAGTTAAGTCAGCATTTACA
>NW_027152076.1:24079-26463 GCF_004359215.1 Bremia lactucae | reverse complement strand
TTAAATGAATGAACATTTGCTCTTCCATGTTTGTCTGCATTCCGTTTCTGTCGGTCCACTGCGTTAGCAATGGAATCCTGAACGAAACGGATTATTGATTCTCGAGTTAGCAGAAACTCTTCTGCTAACTCATTTGTTTTGTCATTTTCTAGTACGCTTTGTGCGTACTGCCATGAGATCATTCTCGTCTTCGATGTCAAAGAAATCGACATCGACATCACTCGCGTCGTTGTTAACTTCGACGCGTGATGAGCATGAGCCTGAAATGGTTTTGCTCGTGCGAGGCCACCCCCCTTAAACTAGAGGATCCCTCTAATTGGGTGGGTATGCAAGGATGGCACAAGCCATTCACGAAGAACGATGTATGCGTTGTAGACGCATGCACAGAATTATTGATGGCGAATTCGACCATCGGTAAGAACTCGCTCCAATTCGGATACGATTGGACGTAGCCTCGAAGTATCTCTTCGAGGACGCGATTTACGCGTTCTGTTTGACCATCCGTTTCTGGGTGATCGGATGTTGACATAGTCAGCCGTGTTCCGAGAGATCGGAACACGGATTGCCAGAACGCCGCCGTGAATCTCGGATCTCTATCCGAGACCAATTCACGGGGTAACCCATGGAGTTTGAATACCGTGTCGATAAAGACACGGGCACAACCCGTAACCGTAAACGACTCTGGTTAAAAAACATCATTATACTTAAGTTTTGTATGCTCATACTAACTGTAAGATATATGTAGTAGGGTAGGGGTAGACGTAGTCGGTATCGTGCTGATATGGCCAGGCTAATACCGTTGAAAATTGCGTTTTCAACAACAGTGTACGTAGCGTAGTCGGTAAGGTAGTAGTTCTAATCCATGTATAGAGGGTTTAAGCTCGCTCTGACCAAAAATCTTTTAAATCTGAAAGTGCTTGCTGGATTGCCGGGAGGTAGTATATGTGCCAAATGGGTGGATGCGAGGTTCCAGTTTGATTTGCGCACGATTGGAGGAGAGGGTTGGGGCGATGACGTCACTCGCAAATCCAGAAGTAGTAGTAAAGTAACAGTGAAGGAAAGCCCGTAGAAAAAGAAGACCGTCATAACCGAATTCTCAGCAAAGGACTCAAGTGAAGTTCATGGCGGAGAAGCAGCAAGAAGAGCTTGGAAAGATCGAAGCAACCCATGCGAAGGTGACGGCGTTGAGGACAGCAGCTCCCAATAAACGGACCAACTCAGGAGAAGAAGAAAATTCTGTACTTCGTGTCATTTATTCTGGGGAGAGCAGTGATGGAGAAGAGCTAGTCACGCAGCATGTCGGCGGGTAGAAGCTTCGAGCGTAAACACTGGCGGCAGGGGGATCGCAGTCAGTGTCAAAGTCGGCTGATGGGACGGTAATGGTAATTAGCCCTTTACGGGATGGCGTGGGCGCTGAGGATGGATCATCGTTAGGGCCCATGATGTGCCATATGGGTACCATGGAGGCTCCGATTCGATCCTCCCATGAAGCAACCACGGTTGATCGTTTGGGTGTGATTGATGCAGAAGCAGAAGCAGGCGAAGAGCAGTCTTCCGTGGCGGGAAGCAGGATTGCGGCGTTAATTGAAGAGGAGACGAAAAGCGGAGAGGGTCAGGAGACTCAAGAGGGCGCCGTTGAGGATACAGTGCGTTCAATCGAGGGCTTGCGGAGGGATGTGACGATGAAGAGATGGAGGGAGAGACGGAGTGGACTGCAGAGAGCGGAGCTGTTGTGTTGGCTGGAATGGTATCACGGACGGAGACGGGAGCCGATGGGCCCAAAAAAACGCTGAAGTCGGAAATCGGCTGTCCGGGCCGTAGTCGACTCTGGTACCGCAGCAAGATGTACCATCTTGCTGAATCTGTCTACAAAAACAAGGATTCCATTGTTTTTGTGATCGTCTTTTGATTTCCCGAAGACGAAATCTATAGATACGGACTGCCAACACTCTGCCGGGAGTGATAGAGGTTGGAGAGTTGCACGGGATGAAGGGCTAGGCTTCACCCGTTTTATACTTCGCAATGGATTCATTAAATGATCCATCAAACATAGAGGTCCTTTTCTTCTTTATATGCTTTCTTTATGTCATCAACTAAGGTTGATGACGGAACACTCGTAGTGAGTGTTGCAACATTAAGATCACTTTCCCTGTTGGGGTGCACAGCTGACTCGAAATCGGGTCGGCGTGATAACGCATCAGCGACGACATTAAGTCGTCCTGGTTTATATTCGACGGAGAAGTTATACTCCGCGAAGAAGGATAGCCACCTCGCCATTCCTTGTGAGAGGTGTGGGCTGTTCACGGCCGTGCGTAATGACGCATGGTCCGTATATACGATGAACGGTCTATCTCCTAGGAGATAGACCCTAAATTTAGCCAATG
>NW_027152076.1:15273-20639 GCF_004359215.1 Bremia lactucae | reverse complement strand
TCTTAACGTGTAGTGAAATTTCACTACGCGTTTCATCACTGTTATCGATGCGCCTGTCGCTAGACGCACCGTCATCCTCGTTGGAGGGATGTCGCGCTCAATATATTTGAGCCTACTACCCTCTAGTGACTGGCGACGAATAAAGTTATTCGACGCTCCGCAGTCCACTAGGGCTTTAAGTGACAAATCATTTGTCACTTTCAATTTCAAGGTGATGAGTGATATCTCATCACCAGGTGCAGAGACACATAATGATTGTGTGTCTGGAGCAACTTTAGTCAAGAGATTTGAAAATTCTCTAGAGGTTGCTGGATCAGTAGGACGTTGCGCTCCTACTGACCCCGACCGTTTTTTTGCGGTCCGCCTCGCTGTTGCGATTTCGCAACAACGTCGGACCCGCGACCGTTGCCCTTTTTTGCATACGGTCCAAAATTACGTTCAGTACCTTTCGGTGCTGGGCTTGGGCCACTACACTAATGAGCGTAGTGTCCTAATTTTTGGCAGCGATGCATTTCTGATATCGCTTGTTGCTCGAAAAGCGAGGTCTCTCGCTTTCGACGTAAGAAAGGTCCATCTGCGTGGCTGTGAAGACTGAGGATAAATTAAGACTAAATATTATTTTTTTTTATTACGAATACTTTAGTTGGTGTAAAGTACTCCTAAACGTACCGCCTATCCTTATATAAGTCTTACTATGTATATTAAAGAAATGAATGGTTTAAGAAAAATTAGCCGACATGATTGGTTATAAAGCTACAAACGAAATGATTAGTCAAGGGCTCAATTGAACGAATGTCTATATTAATAATAGACGGGAATAATGAGTCCACCTGGCTAAATCTGATGATATACTCTACTATGGGTTTGTTTGTTTCTTCGCTTGTTTCTTTGTTTCTTTTCTTGTGCAGAAATAATAAAGCACGAGCAGAATGGGACCGGCAAAGCACGCAGTACCGCGCACGGTTGCGGCTACTCCTGGAGCTCACACCTGTAATGGGCCTCTCATTACATGTCTTAGTACTTACCATACTACATATCTCAAAGGTGCTGGGCACCGGAGATGAAAACGGAGGGAAGCGAGGCATGTCTCTACAGGGTAAGACATGGGAGCCAGGGCTAAAGGGAGTCAGTTGTGCTCTAGATGAAGTGATAACGCCGCATCGTCATTACTCATCTTCCTAGAAGCCATCTCGCGACACTGCATCGTCGACATGAGAGTTTCAAGTTCAAGTTCAAAGCTTCCCAGTCGAAGTTCAAGGCTTACATTCAAGTACAGAATGATGGTTCCTGCTTGGGAACTACACTGGTGACGCGTCCAACGTGTCTCTACCGCTTGAAGTGATTGGCTCACGCCACTCACTTCGCAGGGAATTTTCCACAGGACTTCAAGTTCAAGGTCCTATGGGTTGAACCTCAGTGTACCCAAGGTTTTATATATCAGTTCGTAGGTCTTATTCATGCATGTGTAGGTTTTACTTGTAAAACCTCTAGGAGCCCTTGAGGCTAATTAGGAGTAGCGACAGGAACCATAACAGCTTTTCAATTCAGTTGTCATTTTACCTCCAACCTCGCAAGTGCCCTCCAACGTTTCCTCGCCACGGTTCAGTCTCCTCTTTTAGTGAGCTGAATAAGGGACTTGGCCTAGTCCCATTACAACACCCTCCTACTGTATGATAAGGATGCTTTGGCGGCTCCAAGTGCCTTTGCCACGTGCTGCCAGTCACCGTGTTTGACGCTGTACGTACGTTGCGTAGCACTTCTCGCACTTCATAATTTATAAATTCCTAATATTATCTTGATTAGCCATGATCTACAGCGCAAAGCTACCCGAGCCAGCAACAGGTCCCTGGAAGCGAACCAGCTCAGGAACCGCGCTTCTCAATCCGGACCTCCAGAAATAACGAATGTGCCAACAAATAGTTGTGGCTGTGGGATTCGAGGCTGGAAAAAGCTGCGCCGTTTGTGGCATGGCAGACACAGCGGAGCAAGCTGGCTCGGAAGAGACTGGGTTGACTTCGGAGACGAAAAAGAGTCTAGACCGAAGCGAAGACGATTACGGCGAGCGTGTAGAGTCGATGACAATGTTGAGGAGGAGAGAGAAGTAGATCGAGCCCAGTATACGGTGGCTCGGGTGACGGGAAGTCGTGGGCGTGACGTCGCAAGGCAGTACTTGGTCCAATGGGAGGACAAGTCTGCGGAGTGGAAAGGCATCGAAGAGCTGAAGTACTGTGCGGACTTAGTGAAGTCTTACGACCGATGACTCGAAAATATCCGGACCGCTCACAGGCATATGCTGAATTCGTAGCCACCGGTATGCCGAGTATCAATTTGATGGCAGAAAGTCCCAAGGACGACTGCGCATTTGAACAGAACGGCATGGCAGAGCGCATGAATTGAACTCTGGTGGAGATGGCGCGCTGCATGCTTAAGGACAGTAGTCTTGACAAGACTTACTGGTGTGAAGCAATAACGGCAGCGGCAGATATTCGGAATGTTATTCCGAACTCGTCGAACAAGAAGTTAAGTCCGTACGTGATGGTGTTCAAGCGAAAGTCGTGCATCCATCATATGCGCGTGTTTTGTTCGCAGTGCCACGCGCACAAACAAAGGAGAAGCGAACGAAGTTGGACGATTCGGGCATGAAGTGTTACTTTCTTGGCTAAGCAAAGTATCACAAGGCGTATCGACTACTTAACGCGGATGATGGCTCGATCATGCTTTCAAAAGCGTCACATTTGCTGAAAATCCCATATCGAAGGGAACGAAAAAAGGAAGACGAGAAAATCATCGACATCATTGAAGATGAAGAGAATTTGGAGTCATCGACACTTTACGACAATGTTGTGGAGATCCCCAGCAAAGGATAAAGGCTTTGGACTCCGCCACTCAAAGTTTGTCGTGATCCGGTGTATGGTGGCCAAAACGAGTCCAGTAGGTTCCTACTCGAGCATCAAGCACGCCCTGGAGAGATAGGGAAGAAGAGTGGATGGGTGCGTTTAATTCGAAAGAAACACTGTACGAGCAAGACTTCCCCAACCTACGCCGCGGCCACTTCAATTTGGACGAGTTTGAAGGAGAAGACGAATCGTTTTATTGCTCTGTTGTAGATGATGATGGAGAACAAGCTTCGAGTAAGAACAAGAAACAGTAGCTGGAAGCGATGAAGAGCAAGATGCAGTCATTCAACGAATACAAAACGTGGACGCTAGAAAACATGCCACCAGATAAGAAGGCTGTTGGATGCAAGTGAGTATTTCGAATCAAGCGCGATCCAAAGGGAAATATTGTAATATTCAAGGCACGATTAGTTGGGAAGGATTTTACGCAGCGGCCTGGGATCGACTTCGTCGAGACTTTTGCGCCAGTGGCATGGCACGCAAAGAGTCAATATATACGGTGTGGAATTGCAGCAGCTAAAGATTTGGAGGCAGAATATGTTGACGTTAATACCGCATTCTTTGTATGGAAAAGTTGATAAGGATATCTACATGAACCACCCGACGGTTTTAAAGATGAACAAAATCCGATGAAGAAGTGTTTGCTGCAGGAAGCACTGTGTGGAACCAAGGAAGCGGCGCGGCAGTGGAACAGCAGACTAAATCAGCATCTGGAGAACCGAGGATTTAAAATCCTTCAGCAGATCCGTGTGTGTTAATTTAAGTGCCAAGCGGCGAATACAGCACCATCGTTATGTATGTGGACGACTTATGCTGTTTGGTAAAACTAAGGAGCACATCACGGACATTAAAAGTGCGCTTAAGCAAGAGTTTAGAATCAAGAAGCTTTGGGATCTCAAGTTCTGATTGGGAATCGAGATTCAACGCAGGCGCGACGATCACTTGATCGAGAAGAACCAACAGGCATACATCAGGCGATCTTGGAAAAAGTTCGGAATTGAGAATTGCAAGGACGTGAAGATACCAGCAAACAACAACTCGAAACTAGTGAAGACGCATAAAGACCAGTAATATTTAACGCCATACAGTGGCGGCGTCCCGCTCCGAAGTAGCAGTCCACCAAATACTGTCCGGGACGCAACCCCAACTCATAGAGAGTTAGTACAGTTCCCCTCTTCGTCCCTCGAAACAAGTTTTTCTTTAGGGTTCTTCTGTGTACTTCGCCTGCTATTCCGGGGTGATACTTCCCCACCACGTGCAGCAACTCGGCTACCTTCTGCATACCGAGCCCATCCCCGGGCGGAATATTCTTTAACTGCTTAAACTTCTCCCACAGGTCCGTCGTGATGATTCCAGATCTCCCCGTGACTTCGTACAAGGCCCGGACCGCGTTCAACACACAGTCACCCTCCTCGCTCGCTGTCATTAGCCGGTGTCCGATAAAGTTGCCGCGGACGTATCTCTCGAATTGGATGGAGCGCTTCGTGTCGTCGATCCACTCATCGACCAGGTCGCACATACTCCCCAATCCGTCCTCTCTTAGGGTTCTCCCAGGCGTCCATGAGTCTTCTTCAGCGGAGCCAGTGAACCGAACTAAGTAAAAGTATTCACCGAATTGCTCTCGTCGATCTCGAACTTGGTCAACCGGAAACTTCTTCCGTGTCACCCTTGTGAGGGCGCGCATGGCCGCTAGCGCTCGTGGGGCGAGCGGTTGTCGCAATGCCCCCCCCCCGTTGATCGTGCTGCCATTTGCTTCGTACGAGTGCCGCCCTTGCCGTCCGGCACAGCTCGTGCAAAAGCTATCCTTGTCTTCTGTCCGATGGTAGGCGTCAGAGGCATCACTTCATCTCCTTCAAAGTCGTCATTGGAGTCTTCTTCCAGACCGGCACGTCTCATTTCAGCGTCCGCCTGCAAGTGCTGTGGCACCGTTGTCATTGGCAGGGTGTCCGCAATAGTTTGCCTCACAAGTCGGGAAATTTTTGCAGGTGCCTTCGCCTGCGCGCCCACACACTCCGCTTCCAGGACATGCGTCGTTGTCGTTGTTGCCGGGGCCGACAAATCCTCCGTCAGTCGGTCGGCCGGTGACGTCGTTGCGCCAGCACTCGAACCGTCAGGGTCCTTGCTCTTCGACTTCTCGGCTGCCATTTCCCGTGGCAAGGTCACCACCACTAGAGACTGCGTCGGCTCCCCGGAGTCCCCCATGCGCTTCCCTTCATCCAAAGACTCGGTGTCGCCGCTGACAACCGTTTCAAGACCCAGTGGTATGGCCCCCCCCGTTTCCGGCGATAACCCTCGCGCGATAGGGTCTTGAATCGGCGCCGGCGGCTTCTCCGTGCCCTGGACTGATGGAGCCGGCACATAAGTTCCCCTAAAGCTTGACGCTCCGGTAGTGACGCGATGTCCTGGCGAGGAACGTTCCCTTGTTCGTCGAATAACCTCGACAAACTCGCTTGGTCGCTCTTCGGCCGT
>NW_027152076.1:0-5851 GCF_004359215.1 Bremia lactucae | reverse complement strand
TAAACGAGGCCATTTAGATGGAGGGGGCATCTTTGGAATGCCACCCGTCACATAGCCACGTTCTAAACGACTGGCTTGTGACACCGACTGAGCACGTTCACGTGTCGTCGGCGGAGCTTTAGGCTCCGAATCCTCTATGTCAGAACCATTATGGATTATGGTCTGAGCATAAGGCGTTGTGGTTATACCCAACGGAGAAGCGGCTGCGCCTTTATGGGCAGCGCTCTCATTACCTGTCGCTGCGCTTTCTAGCGCAGACGACGGGACAGCATTTGTAAATGATGCTGTCTCCATGTTGTGAGCCATGAGAGAAGTTTGGATGGGTAGTAATGCCGCATCATCATTCTTCATGAGCTCGTTGTCCGCATCACTACTATGAGGTGACGGCAACGGTGTCGACTCATTGTAGTCGACAATGAGCGACGGATCAACATTCTCACTGTTAAAGAGGGATGGATCCTTTAGCCCTGTTAACGCGACAGCCGCAGTGGCTGTCGGCGTTCCGATTAAGGCATTAGACGCGGCCGGCGAATCAACGCGGCGCGTCCGCTTAGTGCGAGGTTGAGAGGGGGTCTCCGCAGACGACACACCAACGTGGCCCCTTTTAGGAGGCACCTTGGGCGCCGTGCATGAAAACAAGTGCGCTAGAGTGATCGAGTGAACTAGGCGCGTAAAGCTGCTCGCAGTTTCTCTTTCCTCTTTGACGTTCTTAAAAAGGGGGATGGTGTAACGGGCTAAAGTTGCCCAAATGTTACATAGTCCCCGTTAAGTACACTTGGTGTTCTTAAGGGGATGGTCAATTACTAAGTAATAGTAATTAGACCCAGCACTCGGGTGTGATGCACATTTGTGACCAACCCTTGTTGATGTAATGCACATGGGTGCATTCACAATAGGAGGGATGACGGCTAGCGTCATCCGTTACGCGAGGTATCTAGAAAGATTCGCTCGCAATACATATTAAATGGCAACTATAGATATAGCATTTTAATTAAGAAATATAGGTATTTGTATTCAATTCTATTAAATATAAATCAGTCTGAAAACTACTTCCTACTTGGTAAGTGCGCACGAGGAGACGGATTACCGCTCCCGTGACGACACTTAACCTGAGTACTTAGTGTGTTGGGTGAGGTAGCTTGCGCGCCCACCACAACTACCTCACTGCACGCAAGAGAAGCAGGTTAAACTACTTCCTCGCTGTGCTAGGGTTTGTGTCTAAGTAGAGCGTGGCCGCATTACGACGTGCCCGCCTACATTGTACATTCTAATTCTGGAATAGCTTTGTGCTCCAAAAGTAATAATGCTGGCTACCTCGTATTTTAGGCTCTCAGCACGAAGAACATTATCTTGTGTAGCGGAGCTCCCTCGCTCCTAAATTCAGAGGAAGACTTTTATACTCAGATAAATCTCTTAGTTCTATAGAACTAAATGGTTTTCAACAACTCAGGGAATCGTACAAGCTATTAAAGCATATGAATCCTAGTTCAAGGGATTCAGAAATTTGTAGAACGAAGTGGCAACTAGTGCCCAAAAGTATATACCTTAGAAAGGCACCTATCCCATACAGGTCAATGCGCAAACCTTGGGAAGGCACTTAACGCTTTACGATCAAAAGGGGAACTGCATTCTATTTATTTAGTTAATCTAAAACTTTATTCTAGCTAATTTAAAAGTAAATTTCGGCCGCCAGATTTATATCTGGCGGCGACCACATTTGTTACCCATAATAAATAAGATTTAGGTAATTAACTATTTTCGAATAAATAAAATGGTATAATACCCATAGGTAAATGCACCAAAACAACGATCTCCAACCGACGTGTGCGCGATTACACGTTCCCCACCAGACGGTTGACACCGCGTGAAACATTCGCTTCATATCCGCTTTGAGGTTGGAACCTAAAAAGTCACCGTTTGGTTGTGTTTTGTTTTCCTTTTTCCCTTTATAATTTAGAGTGAGCCATAGACTCTTAACACCTTCCTCAACAATGAGGAAATGGTGGACTATAAAAGTCACACTTCTGACGGAGTGTGACTTTTAAAGTCCACCATTTCCTGAGGAACAAGAGCATCGCTCTTTCGCGCCTCCTCCTCCGCATAAACGTAGGCGGGCCCCGAATCTGTTCTCAGAACGTGGTCTTGGCTGGATTAAGCAGGACACAGGACCCTGAGTCCAACGATTCCGCTCGATGAAGAGCAAGAGTGGGCAATCCTCATAAAGGAACAAGCTCGTCGTCGAGCTGCCGAGATAGCGAAATCTAAAGCTCATAGTGAATATTCATTCACTCCGCTTAGTGCGGAGGAGCGTCTCAAAGAGATCGCGGATCACAGTTTGGCCATCTGGACCTCCGGTGGCGCGGTGAGGACGCCGAAGGAGATCGCTGCTCGCGGCGCTCTTTATGAGCGAAATCTTACGCCAAAGGCAATGACGCGAGGACACAAAGGCAATGACGCGAGGTCAGTATCTGACGCGTTTACGTGATCAAGCCAAAGCCCCTGGGGCTTTGGTGACCTCAATGAGGGTAATTCAGATTGTTATGTTTCTAAACGAAACAAGAAGTGAAAATGAAGCCTCATTTGAGAGCTGGGTCCATCGGGCCCGCCGTCTGCAATATTTTGAATGTCAGAGAGTCTGCGGATGTGGCTGATGTTCGTTTGGAATGGAAGCTTCGCTTCGATTTCGCCAAACTTTAGGCCAAAGGCCAGTTACGTTCGGCATTTATGCCACAAAACGAAAAAAGGGTCTAGCCGACATTTCAGCACGAGGTGCAACTACTTCGTGAGAGCCTTGCTCGGGTTGAGAGCTGTTTGAGGCGGTTCAGAACCGTCTTTCGAAGCTATATTGTCAGCAACCTCGTTTAGAAGGCCTACTGAACATCCTGGTGAGGTTGCAGCAACCTGCGGCACGACCGCCTGTCTCGGCGCAAGTGCCTTTAAGCCCGCGAGGAGAGGGTCCGGATATGGCTTAAGCAAGCCAACGTAGAACGCTAGGTGTGTATACGCAGCTTGCTAAAAAAGATTTTAGCGTGTTAGATAGGCTCTTTTGGCCACGACCGTAATTGGTCCAATAAGGCGCGGACGCAATTTGGTATTGAAGACCGCAGAAACCAAGTTTGTAGGTAGATTTCAAGAATTTACTAATACTCGGTCTTCGACCGCATAAGAATAAATACAGCTTCTGCCTTGGCATCTGCTTGTACTTTTGTTTGTCTTGGCTATCAGCCATCGTGTTCCGTACATGCCTTAAGACGCAAAATCGCTTCGCGAGAAACCAGCTTACTTGTTCCGAACGGTAAAAGGGTTGAGCAAGCCTATCGGCTAATCCCCCCCACCAAGCCCTGAGCCACGCAATGGTATCGTTAAAGGACTCCTGGGTGGGTGAGACCGCTGACATATAACGAAATGTAGCCTGTAGAGGCATGATCAGCGTTATTTAACGCAATTCCACCACTGGGAGCATTGAGCCCTAGCGCTTTGGAGTCTGAGCACACACACTGCGTTAAACGTCTTCAATGACGCGATTGACACGTTTAGTTTGACCATCGGTCTGCGGGTGGTCCGCGGTGGACATATCCAATCTGGTGCCAAGCACTCGGAAAATTAATTTCTAGAATTTACCCGTGAAACAAAAGTCCCGATCAGAAACAATTGCTACTGGCAAACCCTGTTGACGAAACAGCGTTAGATGAACAGCCTTGCTGTACCTTCCCCATCAATGGTATCAGGCACAGCCGCTAAGTGAGCAATTTTGCTCAATCGATTAACAAAGACCACTAGGTCGGAGTTACCGGCCGAATCTTTCGGTAGACCGAAAAGAAAATCCATACTAATTGACTCCCAACACCAATGGGTACGAACAGATTTGCCAGTGGCGCAGCAGCATGCGCCGAGGGTTTAACCCGTTCGCAAGTTTTGCATGTGCGAGCGTATGTGCTGACCCATTTATAAAGTTTGGCCACCAATAAATATAGCTTACATGGCTGAAGGTCTTTTTTTCTACCAAGTGACCACCAAGGACAGTATCGTGTGCTTGTGCCTCATAGAAAAATCGGTACTTGAAATATTCATCATGAGGAACAACGACGCGCGGAGGATCCGCAGCGTCCGTGCAATAAAGTAACAGGTCGTTATCGATAGAAATTCGATGCAACCTTGCAAGCAAACGTGCCGACAATTCAAAACCCGAGTAAGTGCTCTTTAGAGCTCGTAGCAGAGCTAGACACTGTTCATCCTTGGTGTAAGCCGAACGGATTATTGGTAATAGGCGACATTATAGTCGTTAACTGAGGGAGCGTACAATACGGCCTGCGTGATAATGCATCGGCCAAAGTATTCGCCTAGGCTTATAACACACCTCGAGGTTGTATTTGGCGAAAAAGGATAGCCATCGGGCCATTCTCTGTGAGAGCTGGGGCGACTTAGTCGTAGTGCGTAATGACGCGTTATCTATATATCATAAACGGCTTAGAGCCGAGCAGATGAACTCTGAATTTGACGAGAGCATACTTCATAGCAAGTAACTCTTTGTCATAAACTGGGTAGTTCTTTTCTGCAGCTTTGAGCTGTCTAGATATGAACGCAAAAATCCGTTTACGCCCATCAGTATCTGTTTGTAACAGAGCACTGCCAATGGCAAAATCTGATGCGCCACAAACGACCCTGAAGGGCCAATTTGGATTCGGCAGTGCCAGAATCGAAGCATGGACCGACCCTGCTCCGCACGACTATGGACAAAAATGTCATTAAAATGTTTATATGCATAACCTCGATATGGGCGGAACAGTTGCGTCACTAGACGATTAAATGTTGCCGGGGCGTTAGAAAGCCCTTGTGGCATAACTAAAAACTCCCAAAGCATGTCATTTGGGGTGCAAACCCGCTGTTAGCGGGATATCGCTAGCTCGCATGAGCAGTTGGTAGTAATCATCGACTAAGTCAAGTGCACTATTTATTGTACATCCCACCATATTATTCTGAAGAACATCCTTTCTAGAAATGGGGGATGTGCTGGTAGTGGCAGCATTAAGCTTACTATAAGCATGTACAATGCGCCATTTACCATTAGGCTTTTTGACACAAAATGTCGGTGTCGAATGGGGGAATTTACTCTCTCGTACCATTCCAGCCTCGTTCTTAGCACGGAAGAAATCGTCCATGACGTCACACTGTCCCTTTGGTATAGGCTACTGTCTTGTGACACAGTATTTGGTTCCCGGAACCAAGTCATTTTCATGACGGACACGTCTATCCGGGGGTAAACAGATGGTGGATTGGTACATACCACATCTTGGAATTCTTTATTCGAGAAAAAAATGGATCCGTAGGATCTTTAAGGATCGATGATCCACTCCGCGCACTAAGCGCAGTTTTTGTGTCATTCAGGACAGCTACATCCAGAAGTAACAATGAGTTTAACTCCATCGTTGGTCGAATGACCACCATCTCAGAAAAGTCGCCAGCTTTTAAAGCTCAGCCACACTCATCAATAAACATTTGCCTAGCTCTTAAAGAGCATGCAACGAAACGATCGCCACAAAGCTAACTTCTCTCTCAATGTTACTAGTGACACCATTCACAAGCGTGTGTAATTGCTTACTCCTATCACTTGTAAAAGTATAAACGCTTCGCATCTCCCGTGTCTTGGAGTAGAGACAATACGCCTCTTAGAGGCCGGGACATTCACGTCCCCGAATTTCTTAGCCTGTATTGGATCTACATCAGGCATGGTGTCTAATTTGACATCCGACAAGGAGTTAGGTAACTCAATTTCCTTGTCCAGTGACCGTTTCCGTGTCGCTTCACGTGCATTAGAATTATTTGACCAGAAGTGTCCCTGACGAACCAACAA